>NW_017215964.1:0-13524 GCF_001704415.2 Capra hircus
CCAGGGTAGTCAGTCCTCGTCTCGAGCGGGGGCATGCACGTGCGCTTTCCTCCCGAGCTGTAGCACAAGTGTCACGCTTCCCTTCGCGTGGATCAAGAGATCTGTGGCTTTCTCTTGAGGCTTTCACACGAGGCTTTCCACGAGGCTTTCTCACAGGGCTGTCCCACGATGCCACCGTGGTGGTGTGAGTCGATCCTCGCTTGAAAGTCGAGCAGTGCAGGGAAAACAGGTTTCCCTGGAATGGACTGAGACATCTGGGGACTCTGGGAATGGTGTCACGACCCTGGAGTTCCTCTCGCCTTTCCTGTGGAGAGCGTCTCCTCTTGTGATGCGACGGGAACGCCGGGAATTCTTTCCCGAACACGCAGGGAAAGGATCCCTCCTCTCGGAGCTAGGAGGCGGAAACGGGGCTCCTCTGGATGTGGGCAGAACTCTCCTGCTTCCTCTCGAGTGGAGACGGGTATGTCGGGGAACTTCCTGAGTTGCATCAAGGGTGCGAAGGACCTTTGGAAGCTCCAGAGGTTAGGTGTGATTAGCCTCGAGACGCCTCAGCGGAAATGGGCCCTCTCTCGCCTGGAGGGGAGAACCCTCCTGGATTTTCTCGAGGTTCAGCAGGTGCTCTCGACTTACTACGGGGACCTCAGGGACCCGCTCTGGTGGCCTCAGGAAAGGCCAGTCCCCATGCTAGTTGCTCGGGGGCCTCTCGGGATTCCTCTCCCGTCTATGCCGGGGCATAAGATCTTGTGTGGAGTCGGTGCCGGAACCTTAGCATTCCTCTCCAGTGCTGACATGAATCTTGGGGTTCTTCTGTAGTCTCCCCAGTGGAGTCAGTCCTCGTCTCGAGTGGGGGCATGCACATGCGCGCTTTCCTCTCGAGCTGTAGCAGCAGTGTCACGCTTCCCTTCGCGTGGATCAAGGGATCTGTGGCTTTCCCTCGAGGCTTTCCAACGAGGCTTTTCCACAGGGCTGTCCCACGTGCCACCGTGGTGTGAGTCGATCTTCGCTTGAAAGTCGAGGCAGTGCAGGGAAAGCAGGTTTCCCTGGAATGGACTGAGACATCCTGGGGACTCTGGGAATGTGGAACGACCCTGGAGTTCCTTTCGCCTTTCCTGTGGAGAGCGCCTCCTCTTGAGATGCGACGGAAACGCCAGGAATTGTTTCCCGACCACGCAGGGAAAGGATCCCTCCTCTCGAGCTAGGAGGCGGAAACGGGCCTCCTCTGGATGTGGGCGGGACTCTCGTGCTTCCTCTCGAGTGTAGACGGGTATGTCGGGGATCTTCTTGAGTTGCAGCAAGGGTGTGAAGTCGCTTTGGAGCTCCAGAGGTTAGGTGTGATTAGCCTCGAGATGCCTCATCGGAAATGGGCCTCATCTCGCCTGGAGGGGAGAACCTCCTGGATGTTCTCGAGTTGGGGCAGGTGCTCTCGACTACGACGGGGACCTCAGGGACCCGCTCTGGTGGCGTCTGGAAAGGCCAGTCCCCAAGCGAGTTGTTCGGGGCCTCTCTGGATTCCTCTCCGTCGATGCCGGGGCCTAAGATCTTGTGTGGAGCCGGTGCCGGAACCTGAGTATTCCTCTCCAGTGCTGACGTGGATCTGGGGGGACTTCTGGAGTCTCCCCAGTAGAGTCAGTCCTCCTCTCCAGTTGGGGCATGCACGTGCGCTTTCCTTCCGAGCTGTAGCAGCAGTGTCATGCTTCCCTTCGCGTGGATCAAGGGATCTGTGGCTTTCCCTCGAGGCTTTCCCACGAGGCTTTCCCACGAGGCTTTCTGCCGGGGTCCAGCCCCGGTGGATCCAGGGAATTCGAAGTGGTGGACGGCGTTGGCGTGGAAAGACTTGTTTGTTTATTAATGTAAGATTAGATTAAGAAACTATAGTGTAATAAGAAGATTAAGTGGACGAAGAGGGCTGAATAGCTTGGTTTACGCGGAAGGCCAATAAAATTCCAGACAAGGAATTTGCACCATCTACGTTGGGCCACCGGCGCCCGCTTGAATATCTAAGGGTGCTTCGCCTTAAGCTCCCTTTGGTGGCGGGTCTTAACAGCCGGGGCAAGTAAGTAGACCTGGCGAGCCTCTGCGCCCCAGATGGAGATTCAGCCTGAAGTTAAAGTAAAGAGCAGAGAGAGGGAAGGGGAGAGAAGAGGAGAGAGAGAGACATGGGGGGAGCCAGAGTCCCAAGAAACCAGGCCGAGAGACTAGTTCGAGAAACTGATCCGATCCTTTATTGTTCAGAAGGCCTTTTATACTTTTGATAAAACATGGAGATCAATGGGTAACACAGAATTATGTAGCGTTCGCAGCCCAGACTCTTTCTATACATCATTTTGTATACAAAAGGTCTCAGGTGATTTACATTATCTTCTGGCCAAGAAGCTTGTTAACACTTTTTAGCTCTCTTCCTTAATGAATGTTGATTTTGTTTCCCCTGAAGTGTTTTTCTTTAATTTGCATCTCCTTAAAGCATTAAAGTTACATCTCTATAGAACAAAGGTGCAGTGGGATATAACAAAGAAGGTACTTAACTCAAAGATCTAATGTTGCTAATACCAGGTCTACTACTTGTTTTTCTATATACCAACTATATCTAAAAATAAAGGATATGAAAATTTGGCAGCAAGCATTGACTCAACAAATGAAACTTTTAATCAGTCCTATTCTAAAGATTTTGACTCTTCGGAAGCCCCTACATTCCTAGGATGTTTTAAGCTTCCTGTGCCTCCTGCAGTCAGGAGGCCTCAAACAATCACACTCGCAGAGTCCTGCAGGCAGGCTAGAAAGCCATCGGAGGGGTTTTTAGATTGAAACACTCTTTCAAATGCAGAAGACTGAAACCCTGAATTGACTTTTTCCAGAAAATGTCAGAAGAGTGGAAAAGCAGAGCACAAAAGCCGGCAGATTTTTGTTGGGGTACATGCTTAGGAATTTCCAGAGGGTCCCTGAAGTCTGAGCACGCCTTGCGAATGTCAGCTTCCTTCCTCATGACCTTGTCACGGGCGGGATTCCTCACTCTGGCTCCCGGCATCTCACCCTTTTTAATTTAAATAATTGATTATTTATGTTTAAAATCAGGTGCAGTTCGGTCTCGAGATTCCGAATGCTCTGCTGAAGAATCTAGACAATATAGGGAAGTATGATTATGAGGAGCAAGATTATAGACAGTAGACAGAACAGTCTTCAGAAATGAAGTTAGAGAAAGTGTGGGAAAAGTCATTGGCTTCTCCTGCGGTGGTAAAATCTAATCGGGAGTGTTCCAAGGTCTGAATCTGATTATGAAGTTTCCCTAAGTCTAAACTAATATCTGAGCTGTTCCAAAATACCTAAACCTTGATTTTTTAACAATTGGGCATTTACACTTGTTGAGTCAATGATTGCTGTTGTAGTAACAATAACAGTTGTTGTAACACAGCAAGAACATAATTATCATATCAATAAGTTGTTACAGTTATAGGACATCTTTAAAACCACAGAAGAGCAGACATTACTTTGAGGAGTTAAACAAGATGAAAACATCCATGGTTCACAAGTCGCTACATTAGGTACATTAAGTTTTCTGGAATCATTGGTGAAAAGAAGAACATAAGGAGAGGATAGACAAGCCAAAATAGAGTAAATAGAGTCATTTTCTGGTTGTAGTTTGTGCTGCAGCAGCTGTTAGTCCTGCCGGGATCTTGATGTTTCTTTTGCCTCTTTTGCCGGTAGGAGCAGCGGCCTTCACCCCGCCCTCTGACACTGGCGCTGTTATGGGGCTGCGAGTGCGGTGCACTGGGTTCCGTCAGTCAGGCTGGCCCCGCCCGCAGCTTTTGGTGCGCGGCTGTTTCCCGCGGTGGTGGTGGCAGAGAAGTTCCCTTTTTCTTTTGTGGCGAATCAGTCTGTCCGGGATCCAAGTTGACGAATCTGCACCCTGTGGAAAAAAATATAAACACTTCCTCGACCCGCAGTAAATTTTGGGTCGGGATCTTTTTGTTATCTGGAGGAGATCTTTTTGCTTTACTAATGGCTTTTTATTTTACTGTTTCAAACGAATCAGCATTTAACTTATTACAAAGAGAACATGTTGTAAAATCTGATGGGGGAAAACTATACTTAATTTCTCTCTTTTTAATTTTTGAATTAACAAAGCACGTGAGGGTAAATGATGCAAGATCTGATCACAAGAATTTCCTATAGCAATCTGCCAATCATCAAACATTTGAAAAGCATCAAGTTGTTCTCTGTTATATGGAAGTGCAATTTTTGATGGTTCTTTATTAAACAATTTAATAAATCAGTATATTTGAATTAATCTTTTTAATTAATATGTCAGTAATTTTTCCTTAGGCAAAGGCCACTGTTCCACCCACACCGGATCTTGAAATTTTCATGTAATGGGGTAGGCAGCAAAAACAATGGCCTCCATTATAAATTTGGATATCCCAATCCAGTATATAGCTTGCAAGGAGTTGGGCAAATTAGCTCAATTATTCTTGTCTGTTGTTTACCCAATCCTTTTGATGGATCATAGCCGATCTGCAGCATCTGAGAGGTCACTTTATCATCAGGGCTAAAAAGTAACACTCCCATTTGAGATAGCATGTCCCTCCCCCACAGGGTAAGGGGGAGTGAAGGGACTACATACGGTTGGAAAGTTCCACGGGTGTCCTCAAATTGCCAATCTAAAATTTTTGCACTTTTGGCTACTGTGGGGGCTCTTCCTATCCCCACCAAGTTATTTTCAGTAGTATGTGTGGGCCAGGAGGTGGGCCAGGAGCTAGGCCAGTCTTTTCCTGAAATGCAAGAAACGTCTGCTCCTGTGTCTAATAACCCCACAATAGACTTGCCATTAATCAGAATAGTTTTCATAGGCCGTTTCTGAGTAATTTTTGTTATCCAAAAAACCATATCACTAGACCCAAATATAAGAAGCAAGAAAAGAGGTGTTACACAATATCTTTATAAGCTTTTCTAATGATCTTTTTATAACCCAAATCTGGTCTATAGCCTTTTAGATGACAAGTAACCATTTAATCTTAGCTTGAAAACTTCCAGCAACGGGGAGCTCACTATTCACCAAGGTTTTAAACTCTCTCTCACCTCTTACTCTATAGCATTTTTATCCTGCATACCACTTTTTCTAACTCCTTTTCAGTAGTATATGTTGGCCAGGAGCTGCGCTAGTCTCTCAGCAATGTAAGAAACGTCTTGTCTATTGTCTAACAGCCATGACATTTTATATCTTTGAATTAAAAAATCTTTTAAAGGCCTAGAAGCTGCAATTTTTTGCACCCAAAAAGCTAGATCTAGATCCTCTGGGGCTTTTTTTGTCTGGTTTTTCTGTTTGGTAATAAGGTAAAAGCAAAAGCTGTGCTATTATTTTTTTTTTTTAATTTTTATTAATTGCACAGTTTTAGCAGGTGGCGAGATCAAAACTTCAGTTTTTTTCAGTATAATCAGAATTTACTACACAAGACACTACCGAAATTTCTTGAAAAGAAAGCAAGCTATGCCCCAGTACAAGTCTTACAATGTCCTCAGGCAGGGGACTAGCCACTCTCATTGGAATCTGAGTCACTGGCACATCAGGGGTTAATATTATTGAAGTGGTGGAACTGAGGTCTAGGCCTGAGCTACCTGGGGTTGTTTGGTACGGGTTGTTGTGTCTGTTTAGCAGGACATTTTGGCAAAACATGTTCTATTTGGCCTCAAGAGAAACATTTTGCATTTGTAAAGTCCTTTTTATTACGAATATTTTTTTTTTCTGTTTTTCTTCCTTTTTCTTTTTTTTTTTGTTGGGTGAGGCCCCTCCTGAGGGGATTTTATGCAAGGAGCAAGCTCTGTTTTAAAAGCTCTTTTGCTCAAAAATATTGTCACTATCGTTTTCAAACTTAAGCAATGTTCTGGGAGGCTTTGGATATAAAGTGGGGAGTTCTTAAGCCCTGGGGAGGCACAAGCAGAGGTTGCAGTGGTCGCCTTAAATAAGATAACTTTTTTAAAGGTTTGGTTTGTGTAGAGGGGGAGGGGGCTCTCCAGGGCGCTCGGCCGCTGCGTCCTGTAAGCACCCTCCTTCCTCGGGAGGAAGAGGAGTCTCTCTCCTTTTGTTTGCCAATGGCAGAAAATACGATCTGCATAGAAGGTGGAGACCCACTACCATTTACCGCTATAGCCTCTCCCATAGGCTATCTAACAGCCTCATGACAGGGGTCCAGAACATTTGTAATCATATTTTACAGAGCAAAAGCATTTACAGGCCCATGCAAAGTATAGTAAGTTTTTAGCTGTTTTCCTACTCTCTCCCAGGTGTCTAAGTTAACAGTGCCTTCTTCTGGAAACCAGGGACACTGTTCTTGTACAAAGGAAAAAAATGAATGAATATTGGAATTTTTAACTTTAATTCCTCGTTTAGTTAGTAACTGCAAGATTACTCCTATAAAAAGCTGTCTTTCTTTTGATTCACTGTTACCCATGTCAGAAAATTAAGTCTTATAGAAAAGTCTACCTCAACAAAAGGTTTTACCTCTGGCGAGGGGGGTTTTGTTTTTAACCCTAGGATAGCAGGTTTCTTTTCAACCTCTAGAGCACCAGGTTTCTCTTAAACCCTTGAACACTTCCCACTCTTCCTCACCCTGTCTATCCTACAGGGGGGTCCGCGGCACCCTGAGTGGGGTCCTAGCCGTCCCGAACACTCAACACTGGGGGAGTACCCGAAAGTACTCCGGGGGGAGTGATTAAGTCACTCCGGGGGGAGCAACAGAGAGTGCTCCGGGGGGAGCAACGGAGAGGGCTCCGGGGGGAGCAGCAGAGAGTGCTCCGGGGGGAGCTTTTGCTCCGAGGAACCTACCTTCGAATAGCCTGTTCCGGGCGCCACTTGCCGGGGTCCTGGCCCGGTGGATCCAGGGAATTCGAAGGGTGGACGGCGTTGGCGTGGAAAGACTTGTTTGTTTATTAATGTAAGATTAGATTAAGAAACTATAGTGTAATAAGAAGATTAAGTGGAGGAAGAGGGCTGAATAGCTTGGTTTACACGGAAGGCCAATAAAATTCCAGACAAGGAATCTGCACCATCTACGTTGGGCCACCGGCGCCCGCTTGAATATCTAAGGGTGCCTCGCCTTAAGCTCCCTTTCGTGCGGGTCTTAACAGCCGGGGCAAGTAAGTAGACCTGGCGAGCCTCTGCGCCCCAGATGGAGATTCAGCCTGAAGTTAAAGTAAAGAGCAGAGAGAGGGAAGGGGAGAGAAGAGGAGAGAGAGAGACATGGGGGGAGCCAGAGTCCCAAGAAACCAGGCCGAGAGACTAGTTCGAGAAACTGGTCCGATCCTTTATTGTTCAGAAGGCCTTTTATACTTTTGATAAAACATGGAGATCAACGGGTAACACAGAATTATGTAGCGTTCGCAGCCCAGACTCTTTCTATACATCATTTTGTATACAAAAGGTCTCAGGTGATTTACATTATCTTCTGGCCAAGAAGCTTGTTAACACTTTTTAGCTCTCTTCCTTAATGAATGTTGATTTTGTTTCCCCCGAAGTGTTTTTCTTTAATTTGCATCTCCTTAAAGCATTAAAGTTACATCTCTATAGAACAAAGGTGCAGTGGGATATAACAAAGAAGGTACTTAACTCAAAGATCTAATGTTGCTAATACCAGGTCTACTACTTGTTTTTCTATATACCAACTATATCTAAAAATAAAGGATATGAAAATTTGGCAGCAAGCATTGACTCAACAAATGAAACTTTTAATCAGTCCTATTCTAAAGATTTTGACTCTTCGGAAGCCCCTACATTCCTAGGATGTTTTAAGCTTCCTGTGCCTCCTGCAGTCAGGAGGCCTCAAACAATCACACTCGCAGAGTCCTGCAGGCAGCCTAGAAAGCCATCGGAGGGGTTTTTAGATTGAAACACTCTTTCAAATGCAGAAGACTGAAACCCTGAATTGACTTTTTCCAGAAAATGTCAGAAGAGTGGAAAAGCAGAGCACAAAAGCCGGCAGATTTTTGTTGGGGTACATGCTTAGGAATTTCCAGAGGGGTCCCTGAAGTCTGAGCACGCCTTGCGAATGTCAGCTTCCTAACTCATGACCTTGTCACGGGCGGGATTCCTCACACTGGCTCCCGGCAGCTTTCCCACAGGGCTGTCCCACGTGCCACCGTGGTGTGAGTCGATACTCGGCTTGAAAGTCGAGGCAGTGCAGGGAAAACAGGTTTCCCTGGAATGGACTGAGACATCTGGGGGACTCTGGGAATGTGGCACGACCCTGGAGTTCCTCTCGCCTTTCCTGTGGAGAGCGCCTCCACTTGAGATGCGACGGGAAAGCCGGGAATTCTTTCCCGACCACGCAGGGAAAGTATCCCTCCTCTCTAGCTAGGAGGCGGAAACGGGTCTCCTCTGGATGTGGGCGGGACTCTCGTGCTTCCTGTCGAGTGGAGACGAGCATGTTGGGGAACTTCTTGAGTTGCAGCAAGGGTGTGAATGACCCTTTGGAAGTTCCAGAGTTTAGGTGTGATTAGCCTCGAGACCCCTCAGCAGAAATGGGCCTCATCTCGCCAGGAGAGGAGAACCTCCTGGATTTTCTCGAGTTGCAGCAGATGCTCTCGACTTACGACGGTGACATCAGGGACCCCCTCTTGTGGCCTCACGAAATGGAAGTCCCCATGCGAGTTGCTCATGGGTCTCTCGGGATTCGTCTCCCGTCGATGCCGGGACCTAAGATCTTGTGTGGAGTCTGTGCCAAAACCTGAGGATTCCTCTCCAGTGCTGACATGTATCTTGGGGTATTTCTGGAGTCTCCCCAGGGGAGTAAGTCCTTGTCTCGAGTCAGGGCATGCACGTGAGCTTTCCTCCGAGCTGTAGCAGCAGTGTTGAGCTTCCCTTCGCGAGGATCAAGGGATCTGTGGCTTTCCCTCGAGGCTTTCCCACGACGCTTTCCCACGACGCTTTCCCACAGGACTGTCCCACCTGCCACCTTGGTGTGAGTCGAACCTCTTCTTGAAAGTCGAGGCAGTGCAGGGAAAACAGGTTTCCCTGGAATGGACTAAGACATCTGTGGGACTCTGGGAATGGTGGCACGACCCTGGAGTTCCTCTCGCCTTCCCTGTGGAGAGCGCCCCCTCTTGAGATGCGATGGGAACGCCGGGAATTCTTTCCCGACCACGTAGGGAAAGGATCCCTCCTCTCGAGCTAGGAGGCGGAAACGGGGCTCCTCTGGATGTGGGCGGGACTCTTGTGCTTCCTCTCGAGTGGAGACGGGTATGTCGGGGAACTTCTTGAGTTGCAGCAAGGGTGTGAAGGACCCTTTGGAAGTTCCAGAGGTTAGGTGTGTTTAGACTCGAGACGCCTCAGCGGAAATGGGCCTCATCTCGCCTGGAGGGGAGAACCTCCTGTATTATCTCGAGTTGCAGCAGGTGCTCTCGACATAGGACGGGGAACTCAGGGACCCGCTCTGGTGGCCTCAGGAAAGGCCAGACCCATGCGAGTTGCTCTGTGGCCTCTCGGGATTCCTCTCCCGTAGATGCCGTGGCCAAGGCCTTGTGTGGAGTCGGTTCCGGAACCTGAGGATTTCTCTCCAGTGCTGACATGGATCTTGGGGTACTTCTGGAGTCTCCCCAAGGGAGTCAGTCCTCGTCTCGAGGGGAGGCATGCACGTGCGCTTTCCTCCCGAGCTGTAGCAGTAGTGTCGCGCTTCCCTTCGCGTGTATCAAGGGATCTGTGGCTTTCCCTCGAGGCTTTCCCACGAGGCTTTCCCACAGGTCTGTCCCACATGCCACAGTGGTGAGAGTCGATCCTCGGCTTGAAAGTCGAGGCAGTGCAGGGAAAACAGGTTTCCCTGGAATGGACTGAGACATCTGGGGGACTCTGGGAATGGTGGCACAACCCTGGAGTTCCTCTCGCCTTTCTTGTGGAGAGCGCCTCCTCTTGAAATGCGACGGGAATGCTGGGAATAAATGACCGACCACGCAGGGAAAGGATCCCTCCTCTCGAGCTAGGAAGCGGACACGGGGCTCCTCTGGATGTGGGCGGAACTCTCGTGCTTCCTCTCCAGTGGAGACCGGTATGTCGGGGAACTTCTTGAGTTGCAGCAAGGGTGTGAAGGACCCGTTGGAAGTTCCAGATGTTAGATGTGATTAGCCTCGAGACGCCTCTGCGGAAATGGGCCTCATCTCGCCTGGAGGCGAGAACCTCCTGGATTTTCTCGAGTTGTGGCAGGTGCTCTCGACTTACGACGGGGACCTCAGGGACCCGCGCTGGTGGCCTCAGGAAAGGCCATTCCCCATGCGAGTAGTCCGGGGGCCTCTCGGGATTCCTCTCCCGTCGATGCCGGGGCCTAAGTCCTTGTGTGGAGTCAGTGCCGGAACGTGAGGATTCCTCTCCAGTGCTGACATGGATCTTGGGGTACTTCTGGAGTCTCCCCAGTGGAGTCAGTCCTCGTCTCGAAGGGAGGCATGCACGTGCGCTTTCCTCCCCAGCTTTTGCAGCAGTGTCACGCTTCCCTTTGCTTGGATCAAGGGATCTGTGGCTTTTCCTCAAGGATTTCCCGCAGGGCTTTCCCACAGGGCTGTCCCACGTGCCACCGCGGTTTGAGTCGATCCTCGGCTTGAAAGTCGAGGGAGTGCAGGGAAACAGGTTTCCCTGGAATGGACTGAGACATCTGGGGGACTCTGGGAATGGTGGCACGACCCTGGAGTCCCTCTCGCCTTTCCTGTGAAGAGCGCCTCCCCTTGAGATGCGACGGGAATGACGGGAATTCTTTCCCGAGCACGAAGGGAAAGGATCCCTCCTCTCGAGCTAGGAGGCGGAAATGGGGCTCCTCTGGATGTGGGCGGGACTCTCGTGCTTCCTTTCGAGTGGAGACAGGTATGTCCGGGAACTTCTTGAGTTGCAGCAAGGGTGTGAAGAACACTTTGGAAGTTCCAGAGGTTAGGTGTGATTAGCTTGGAGACGCCTCAGCGGAAATGGGCCTCATCTCGCCTGGAGGGGAGAACCTCCTGGATTTTCTCGAGTTGCGGCAGGTGCTATCGACTTACGTCGGGGACCTCAGGGACCCGCTCTGGTGGCCTCAGGAAAGGCCAGTCCCCTTGCGAGTTGCTCGGGGGCCTCTCGGGATTCCTCTCCCATCGATGCCGGGGCCTAAGACCTTGTGTGGAGTCGGTGCCGGAAACTGAGGATTCCTCTCCAGTGCTGAAATGGATCATGGTGTACTTCTGGAGTCTCCCCAAGTGCAGTCAGTCCTCGTCTCGAAGGGAGGCATGCACGTGCGCTTTCCTCCCAACTTTTGCAGCAGTGTCTCGCTTCCCTTTGCTTGGATCAAGGGATCTGTGGCTTTTCCTCGAGGATTTCCCGCAGGGCTTTCCCACAGGGCTGTCCCACGTGCCACCCGCGGTTTGAGTCGATCCTCGGCTTGAAAGTCGAGGGAGTGCAGGGAAACAGGTTTCCCTGGAATGGACTGAGACATCTGGGGGACTCTGGGAATGGTGGCACGACCCTGGAGTCCCTCTCGCCTTTCCTGTGAAGAGCGCCTCCCCTTGAGATGCGACGGGAATGACGGGAATTCTTTCCCGAGCACGAAGGGAAAGGATCCCTCCTCTCGAGCTACGAGGTGGAAATGGGGCTCCTCTGGATGTGGGCGGGACTCTCGTGCTTCCTTTCGAGTGGAGACAGGTATGTCCGGGAACTTCTTGAGTTGCAGCAAGGGTGTGAAGAACACTTTGGAAGTTCCAGAGGTTAGGTGTGATTAGCTTGGAGACGCCCTCAGCGGAAATGAGCCTCATCTCGCCTGGAGGGGAGAACCTCCTGGATTTTCTCGAGTTGCGGCAGGTGCTATCGACTTACGTCGGGGACCTCAGGGACCCGCTCTGGTGGCCTCAGGAAAGGCCAGTCCCCTTGCGAGTTGCTCGGGGGCCTCTCGGGATTCCTCTCCCATCGATGCCGGGGCCTAAGACCTTGTGTGGAGTCGGTGCCGGAAACTGAGGATTCCTCTCCAGTGCTGAAATGGATCATGGTGTACTTCTGGAGTCTCCCCAAGGCAGTCAGTCCTCGTCTCGTGTGGGGGCATGCACGTGCGCTTTCCTCCCGAGCTGTAGCAGGAGTGTCATATTTCCCGTCGAGTCGATCAAGGGATCAGTGGCTTTCCCTCGAGGCTTTCCCACAGGGCTTTCCCACAGGGCTGTCCCACGTGCCACCGTGGTGTGAGTCGATCCTCAGCTTGAAAGTCGAGGCAGTGCAGGGAAAACAGGTTTCCCTGGAATGGACTGAGACATCTGGGGACTCTGGGAATGGTGGCACGAACTTGGAGTTCCTCTCGCCTTTCCTGTGGAGAGCGCCTCCTCTTGAGATGCGACGGGAACGCCGGGAATTCTTACCCGACCACGCAGGGAAAGGATCCCTCGTCTCAAGCCAGGAGGCGGAAACGGGGCTCCTCTGGATGTGGGCGGGACTCTCGTGCTTCCTCTCCAGTGGAGACCGGTATGTCGGGAACTTCTTGAGTTGCAGCAAGGGTGTGAAGAACCCTGTGGAAGTTCCAGAGGTTAGGTGTGATTAGCCTGGAGACGCCTCTAATTGAACGCCTCAGCGGAAATGAGCGCTCATCTCGGGCGCCCGTCGGCTGGAGGGGAGAACGCTCCTGGATTTCTCGAGTCTGCGCAGGTGCTATCAGACTTACCGTCTGGGGACCATCAGGGGACCCCGCCTGGTGGCCTACAGGAAAGGCCAGTCCGCCTTGCGAGTGCCGCCGGGGTCAGCTCTCGGATTCCCTCTGCCCATCGGATGCGGGGGGGCCCTTTTTTCTAAGAGCCTTGTGTGGCGAGTCCGTTGCCAGGAAACTGAGGATTCGCTCTCCAGTGCTGAAATGGATCATGGTGTACTTCTGCGAGTCTCCCCATGGCAGTCAGTCCTCGTCTCGTGTGGCGGCATGCACGTTGGCGCTTTCCTCCCGAGCTGTAGCAGGAGTGTACAATTTTCCGTCGACGTGATCAAGGGATCAGTGGGGCTTCGCCTTCGAGCCTTTCCACAGGGCTTTCCCAAGGGCTGTCCCACGTGCCAACCGTGGTGTGAGCGTCGATGCCTCAGCTTGAAAGTCGACGGCAGTGCAGGGGAAAAACAGGCTTTCCCTGGTAAATGGAGCTGAGACATGCTGGGGGACTCTGGGAATGGTGGCACGGGAACCTTGGAAAGTTCCTCTTCGCCTTATCTGTGGAGACGCGCCTCCCTCCTTGAGATGCGACGGGAAACGCCGGGATTCTTACCACGAACCACGCCAGGAGAAAGGATGCCCTGGTCTCAAAAGCCAGGATGGCGGAAACGGGGGCTCCTCTGGATGGTGGGCGGATACTCTTCGTTGTTTCCTCTCAGTGGTCAGAGACCGGTATTGTCGGGAACTTCTTGAATTGCAGCAAGGGTGTGAAGAACCCCTGTGGAAGTTCCAGAGGTTTAGTGTGTATAGCTGGAGACGCCTCAGCGGAAATGGGGCCTCAACCGCCTGGAGGCGGAGAACCTGCCTGATTTTCTAGAGTTGGGCAGGGTCTCTCGAGTTCACGACGGGAACCTCAGGGACG
>NW_017215965.1:0-13524 GCF_001704415.2 Capra hircus
CCCGCTCTGGTCCACTCAGGAAATGCAGTCGACTTGCGAGTTGCTAAGGGGCCTCTCGGGATTCCTCTCCGGTCGATGACGGGGCCTAAGACCTTGTTTGGAGTCGGTGCCCGAACCTGAGGTTCCTCTCCAGTGCTAACATGGATCTTGGGGTACTACTGGAGTCTCCACAGGGGAGTCATCTTCGTCTCCAATGGGGGCATGCGCGCGCTTTTCTCCCGCATTAGGAGCAGAGTCAATTTCCCGTTGGGTTGATCAAGGGGTTTCTTGTTTTCCCTCGAGGCTTTCCACGAGGCTTTCCCACAGGGCTGTCCACGTGCCACCATCGTGTGTGTCGGTCCCCGCGTGAACGTCGAGGCAGTGCAGGGTAAACAAGTTCCTCTGGAAAGGACTGAGACATCTGGGGGACTCTTGGAATGGTGGAACGACCCTGGAGTTCCTCTCACCTTTCTTGTGGAGCGTGCCTCCTCTTGAGATGCGACAGGTACGACAGGAATTCTTTCCGCCAATCAGGGAAAGGATCCCTCACATTGAGCTAGGAGGGGGAATTGGGGCTCCTCTGGATGTGGGTGGTACCCTGGTGATTCCTATGTAGTGGCGACGGGTCTCTCGTGGAACTTCTTGAGTTGCAGCTATGGTGTGAAGGACCCTTTGGAAGTTCCAGAGGTTAGGTGTGATTAGCCTCGAGACGTCTCAGTGGAAATGGGCTTCATCTCGCCTGAAGGGGAGAATCTCCTTCATTTTCTCGAGTTGTGGCAGGTGCTCTCGACTTACGACGGGACTCAGGGACCCGTTCTGTTGGCCTTAGGAAAGACCAGTTCCCATGTGAGTTGCTAGAGGCCTCTCGGGATTCCTCACGGTAGATGCCGGGGCCAAGACCTTGTGTGGAGTGGGGCCAGAACCTGAGTATTCCTCTCCAGTGCTGACATGTTTTTGGGATACTTCTGAAGTCTCCCAAGGGGAATCAGTCCTCGTCTCGAGTGGGGGCATGCGCATGCCCTTCCTCCCGAGCTGTAGCAGCAGTGTCATGCTTCCCGTCGCGTGGATCAATGGATCTGTGGCTTTTCCTCTAGGCTTTTCCTAGAGGCTTTCCCACGAGGCTTTCCCAGGGCTGTCCCCGTGCCACCGTGGTGTGAGGCGATCCTCGGCATGAAAGTTTAGGCACTCTGTAAAAACAAGATCCTCTGGAATGGACTGAGACATCTGGGGACGCTTGAAATGGTGGCACGACCATGGAGTTCTCCTCTCCCTTCCTGTGGAGAGCGCCTCCACCTGAGATGCGACGGGAATGCCGGAAGTTCTTTCCCGACCAAGCAGGGAAAGGATCCCTCATCTCTAGCTAGGAGGATGAAACGGGGCTACTCTGGATGTGGGCAGGACCCTCGTGTTTCCTCTCGAGTGGAGATGGGAATGTCGGGGAACTTCTTGAGTTGCAGCAAGGGTGTGAAGGACCCTTTGGAAGTTCCAGAGATTAGATGTAATTAGCCTCGAGACACCTCATTGGAAATGGGCCTCATCTCGCCTGGAGGGGAGAACCTCCTGGATTTTCTCGAGTTGCGGCAGGTGCTCCCGACTTACGACGGGGACGTCAGGGACCCGCTCTGGTGCTTCATCAAAGGCCAGTCCCCATGCCAGATGCTGGGGGCTTCTCTTGATAACTCTCCTGTTGATGCCGGGCGAACAACTTGTGTGGTTCGGGCCGGAACCTGAGGTTTCCTCTGCAGTGCTGACATGGATATTGGGGCTCTTCTGGAGTCTCCCCTGGAGAGTCAATCCTCCTCTCAAGTGAGGGCACGCACGTGCGCTTTCCTCCCGAGCTGTAGCAGCAGGGTCACGCTTCCGTCGTGTGATCAAGGGATCTGTGGCTTTCCCTGGAGGCTTTCCCACGAGGCTTCTCACAGGGCTTTCCTCGTGCACACGTGGTGTGAGTTGATCCTCAGCGTGAAAGTCGAGGCAGTGCAGGGAAAACAGGTTCCTCTGGATTGGACTGATGCTGGGAGCCAGTATGAGGACTCCCGTCCGTGATAACGTCATGAGGAAGAAAACTGACATAGGCAATGGTGTGTTCAGACTTCAGGGACCCCTCTGGAAGTTCCTACGCACATACCCCAACAAAAATCTGCCGGCTTTTTGCTCTGCTTTTCCACTCTTCTGACATTTTCTGGAAAAAGTCAATTCAGGGCTTTAGTCTTCAGCATTTGAAAGAGTGTTTCAATCCAAAAACCCCTCTGAATGCTTTCTAGCCTGCCTGCAGGACTCGTACAGCTGGCATGTGATTGTTTGAGGCCTCTTTCCCAGGAGGCACAGGAAGCTTAAAGCATCCTAGAATGTAGGGCATCCGAGAGTCAAAATCTTTATAATAGGACTGATTAAAAGTTTCATTTTTTGGGTCAATGCTTGCTGCTAAATTTTTCATATCCTTTATTTTTAGATAGAGTTGGTATATTAAAAAAACAAGTAGTAGACCTGGTATTAGGAACATTAGATCTTTGAGTTAAGTACCTTCTTTGTTATAACCACTGCACTTTGTTTTATAGAGATGTAACTTTAATGCTTTAAGGAAATGCAGATTAAAGAAAACACTTCAGAGGAAACAAAATTAACATTCATTAAGGAAGAGAGCCAAAAGTGTTTAACAAGCCTCTTGGCCAGAAGATAATGTAAATCACCAGAGACCTTTTGTATACAAAATGATGTACAGAAAGAGTCTGGGGTGCAAACGCTACATAATTTTGTGTTACCCATTGAACTCCATGTTTTATCAAAAGTATAAAAGGCTTTATGAACAATAAAGGATGGGGCCAGTTTCTCGGACCAGTTTCTCGAACTAGTCTCTGGCCTGGTTTCTTGAGACTCAGGCTCCCCCCGTGTCTTTTTCTCTCTTTCTTCTTCTCTCCCTTTCCTTCTCTCTGCTTTTTACTTTAACTTCAGGCTGAATCTCCACCAGGGGCGCGAGGCTCGCCAGGTCTACTTACTTGCCTGGCTGTTAAGACCTGCACGAAAGGGAGCTTAAGGTGAGGCACCCTTAGATATTCAAGCAGGGGCTGGTGGCCAACGTAGATGTGAAAATTCTTTGTCTGGAATTTTATTGGCCTTCCACGTAAACCAAGATATTCAGCCCTTTTCCTCCAGTTAATCTTCTTACTACACTATAATTTCTTAATCTAATCTTACATTAATAAATAAAAAAGACTTTCCACGACAACGCCGTCCATCCGTCGAATTCCCTGGATCCAGCGGGGCTGGACCCGGCAGACTGAGATATCTGGGGGACTCTTGAATGGTGGCATGACCTGGAGTTCCTCCGCCTTTCCTGTGGAGAGCGCCTCCTCATGAGATGCGACGGAACACCGGGAATTCTTTCCCGAACATGCAGGGAAAGGATACCTGACCTCGAGGTATGAGGCGGAAACGGGGCTCCTCTGGATGTGGCGGATTCTCGTGCTTCCTCTCGATGAGTCAGGTATTCGGGAACTTCTTGAGTTGCAGCAAGGGTGTGAAGGACCCTTTGGAAGTTCCAGATGTTAGGTATGGTTAGCCTCGAGACGCCTCAGAGGAAAAGGGCCTCATCTCGCCTGGAGGGGAGAACCTCCTGGATTTTCTCGAGTTGCGGCAGGTGCTCTTGACTTACTACGGGGACCTCAGGGAACCGCTCTGGTGGCCTCAGGAAAGGCCAGTCCCCATGCGAGTTGCTCTGGGGCCTCTCGGGATTCCTCTCCCGTCGATGCCGGGCCTAAGACCCTGTGTGGAGTCCGGTGCCGGAACCTGAGGTTTCCTCTCCAGTGCTGACATGGATCTTGGGGTACTTCTGAAGTCTCCCCAGGGGAGTTAGTCGTCGTCTTGTGTGGGGGCATGAACGTGCGCTTTCCTCCCGAGCTGTAGCAGCAGTGCAACGCTTCCCTTCGCGTGGATCAAGGGATCTGTGGCTTTCCCTCGAGGCTTTCCCACGAGGCTTTCCCACAGTGCTGTCCCACGTGCCATCGTGGTGTTGAGTCGATCCTTCGGCTAGAAATTCGAGGCAGTGCAGGGAAATCAGGTTTCCCTGAAATGGACTAAGACATCTGGGGGACTCTGGGAATGGTGGCACGACCCTGGAGTTCCTCTCGCCTTTCCTGTGGAGAGCACCTTCTTGAGATGCGACAGGAACGCCCGGAATTCTTTCCCGACCACGCAGGGAAAGGATCCCTCCTCTCGAGCTAGGAGGCGGAAACGGGGCTCCTCTGGATGTGGGCCGGTCTCTGGTGCTTCCTCTCGAGTGGAGACGGGTATGTCGGGGAACTTCTTGAGTTGCAGCAAGGGTGTGAAGGGTCCTTTGGAAGTTCCAAAGGTTAGGTGTGATTAGCCTCGAGACGCCTCAGCGGAAATGGGCCTCATCTCGCCTGGAGGGGAGAAACCTCCTGGATGTTCTCAAGTTGCGGCAGGTGCTCTCGACTTACGACGGGGACCTCAGGGACCCGCTCTGGTGCCTCAGGAAAGGCCAGTCCCCAAGCGAGTTGCTCGGGGCCTCTCGGATTCTTCTCCCGTCGATGCCGGGGCCTAAAACCTTGTGTGGAGACGGTGCCGGAAACTGAGGATTCCTCTCCAGTGCTGACATGGATCTTGGGTATTTCTGGAGTCTCCCCAGGGGAGTCAGTCCTCGTCTCGAGTGGGGGCATGCACGTGCGCTTTCCTCCCGAGCTGTAGCAGCAGTGTCACGCTTCCCTTCGCCTGGATCAAGGGATCTGTGCCTTTCCCTTGAGGCTCTCCCACGAGGCTTTCCCAGAAGGCTTTCTCACAGGGCTGTCCCACGTGCCACCGTGGTGTGAGTCGATCCTCGGCTTGAAAGTCGCGGCAATCGAGGGAAAACAGATTTCCCTGGAATGGACTTAGACATCTGCGGGACTCTGGGAATGGTGGCAAGACCCGGGAGTTCCTCTCGCCTTCCAGTGGAGAGCGCCTCCTCTTGAGATGCGACGGGAATGCCGGGAATTCTTTCCCGACCACGCAGGGAAAGGATCCCTCCTCTCGAGCTAGGAGGCGGAAACGGGCTCCTCTGGATGTGGGCGGCTCTCGTGCTTACTCTGGAGTAGAGACGGGAATGTCGGGGAACTTCTTGAGTTGCAGCAAGGGTGTGAAGGACCCTTTGGAAGTTCCAGAGGTTAGTGTGATTAGCCTCGAGACGCCTCAGCGGAAATGGGCCTCATCTCGCCTGGAGGGGACAACCTCCTGGATTGTTTCTAGTTGCGGCAGGTCCTCTCGTCTTACGACGGAGACCTCAGGGACCCGCTCTGGTGGCCTCAGGAAAGGCCAGTCCCCATGCGAGTTGCTCGGGGCCTCTCGGGATTTCTCTGCCGTCCATGCCGGGGCTTAAGACCTTGTGTGGAGTCGGAGCCGGAACGTGAGGATTACTCTCCAGTGCTGACATGGATCTTGGGGTACCTCCGGAGTCTCCCCAGGGAGTCAGTCCTCGTCTCAAGTAGGGGCATGCACGTGTGCTTTCCTCCCGAATTGCAGCAGCAGTGTCACGCTTCCCTTCCGAGGATCAAGGGATCAGTGGCTTTCCCTCGGGCTTTCCCATGAGGCTTTCACACGAGGCTTTCCCACAGGGCTGTCCACGTGCCACCGTGGTGTGAGTCGATCCTCGCTTGAAAGTTGAGGCAGTGCAGGGAAAACAGGTTTCCCTGGAATGGACTGAGATATCTGGGGCACTCTGGGAATGGTGGCACCACCCTGGAGTTCCTCTCGCCTTTCCTGTGGAGAGCGCCTCTTTTTGAGATGGACGGGAACGCCGGGAATTCTTTCCCGACACGCAGGGAACGGATCCTGCTCTCGAGCTAGGAGGTGGAAACGGGCTCCTCTGGATGTGGGCGGGACTCTCGTGCTTCCTCTCGAGTGGAGATGGGTTTATCTGGGAAACTTCTTAAGTTGCAGCAGGGGTGTGAAGGACCCTTTGGAAGTTTCAGAGGTTATGTGTGATTAGCCTTGAGACGCCTCAGCGGAAATGGGCCTCATCACGCCTGGAGGTGAGAACCTCCTGGATTTTCTCGAGTTGCGGCAGGTGCTCTCAACTTACAAAGGGCACAATAGGGACCCGCTCTGTTGGCCTTAGGAAAGGCCAGTCCCCATGCGAGTTGCTCGGGGGCCTCTCGGGATTCCTCTCCCGACGATGCCGGGGCCTAAGACCTTGTGTGGAGTCGGTGCTGGAACCTGAGGATTCCTCTCCAGTGCTGACATGGATCTTGGGGTACTTCTGGAGTCTCCCCAGGGGAGTCAGTCCTGGTCTCGAGTTTGGGTATGCACGTGCGCTTTCCTCCCGAGCTCTAGCAGCATTGTCACGCTTCCCTTCGCGTGGAACAAGGGATCAGTGGCTTTCCCTCGAGGTTTACCAGACGCTTTCCACGAGGCTTTCCCACAGGGCTTTCCCTCGTGCAACCGTGGTGTGAGTCGATCCTCGGCTTGAAAGTGGAGGCAGTGCCAGGAAAAACAGTTTTCCCTGGAATGGACTGAGACATCTTGGGGACTCTGGGAATGGTGGCACGACCCTGGAGTTCCTCTCGCCTTTCCTGTGGAGAGCGCCTCCTCTTGAGATGCGCCAGGAACGCCAGGAATTCTTTCCTGTCTACGCAGGGAAAGGATCCCTCCTCTCGAGCTAGGAGGCGGAAACGGGGCTCCTCTGGATGTGGGCGGGTCTCTGGTGCTTCCTCTCGTGTGGAGACGGGTATGTCGGTGAACTTCTTGAGTTGCAGCAAGGGTGTGATGGACCCTTTGGAAGTTCCAGAGGTTAGGTGTGATTAGACTCGAGACGCCTCAGCGGAAATGGGCCTCATCTCGCCTGCAGGGGAGAACCTCCTGGATTTTCTCGAGTTTCAGCAGGTGCTCTCCAGTTACGACCCGGGACTTATGTAACCCGCTCTGGTCCACTCAGGAAAATGCCAGTCGACTTGCGAGTTGCTAAGGGGCCTCTCGGGATTCCTCTCCGGTCGATGACGGGGCCTAAGACCTTGTTTGGAGTCGGTGCCCGAACCTGAGGTTTCCTCTCCAGTGCTAACATGGATCTTGGGGTACTACTGGAGTCTCCACAGGGGAGTCATCTTCGTCTCCAATGGGGGCATGCGCGTGCGCTTTTCTCCCGAGCATTAGGAGCAGAGTCAATTTTCCCGTTGGGTTGATCAAGGGGTTTCTGTTTTCCCTCGAGGCTTTCCCACGAGGCTTTCCCACAGGGCTGTCCCACGTGCCACCATCGTGTGTGTCGGTCCTCCGCGTGAACGTCGAGGCAGTGCAGGGTAAACAAGTTCCTCTGGAAAGGACTGAGACATCTGGGGGACTCTTGGAATGGTGGAACGACCCTGGAGTTCCTCTCACCTTTCTTGTGGAGCGTGCCTCCTCTTGAGATGCGACAGGTACGACAGGAATTCTTTCCCGGCCAATCAGGGAAAGGATCCCTCACATTGAGCTAGGAGGGGGAATTGGGGCTCCTCTGGATGTGGGTGGTACCCTGGTGATTCCTATGTAGTGGCGACGGGTCTCGTGGAACTTCTTGAGTTGCAGCTATGGTGTGAAGGACCCTTTGGAAGTTCCAGAGGTTAGGTGTGATTAGCCTCGAGACGTCTCAGTGGAAATGGGCTTCATCTCGCCTGAAGGGGAGAATCTCCTTCATTTTCTCGAGTTGTGGCAGGTGCTCTCGACTTACGACGGGGACCTCAGGGACCCGTTCTGTTGGCCTTAGGAAAGACCAGTTCCCATGTGAGTTGCTAGAGGGCCTCTCGGGATTCCTCACCGGTAGATGCCGGGCCCAAGACCTTGTGTGGAGTGGGGGCCAGAACCTGAGTATTCCTCTCCAGTGCTGACATGTTTTTGGGATACTTCTGAAGTCTCCCAAGGGGAATCAGTCCTCGTCTCGAGTGGGGCATGCGCATGCCCCTTCCTCCCGAGCTGTAGCAGCAGTGTCATGCTTCCCGTCGCGTGGATCAATGGATCTGTGGCTTTTCCTCTAGGCTTTTCCTAGAGGCTTTCCGAGGCTTTCCCACAGGGCTGTCCCCCGTGCCACCGTGGTGTGAGGCGATCCTCGGCATGAAAGTTTAGGCACTCTGTAAAAACAAGATCCTCTGGAATGGACTGAGACATCTGGGGACGCTTGAAATGGTGGCACGACCATGGAGTTCCTCTCTCCCTTCCTGTGGAGAGCGCCCCACCTGAGATGCGACGGGAATGCCGGAAGTTCTTTCCCGACCAAGCAGGGAAAGGATCCCTCATCTCTAGCTAGGAGGATGAAACGGGGCTACTCTGGATGTGGGCAGGACCCTCGTGTTTCCTCTCGAGTGGAGATGGGAATGTCGGGGAACTTCTTGAGTTGCAGCAAAGGGTGTGAAGGACCCTTTGGAAGTTCCAGAGATTAGATGTAATTAGCCTCGAGACACCTCATTGGAAATGGGCCTCATCTCGCCTGGAGGGGAGAACCTCCTGGATTTTCTCGAGTTGCGGCAGGTGCTCCCGACTTACGACGGGGACGTCAGGGACCCGCTCTGGTGGCTTCATCAAGGCCAGTCCCCATGCCAGATGCTGGGGGGCTTCTCTTGATAACTCTCCTGTTGATGCCCGGGCCGAACAACTTGTGTGGTTCGGGGCCGGAACCTGAGGTTTCCTCTGCAGTGCTGACATGGATATTGGGGCTCTTCTGGAGTCTCCCCTGGAGAGTCAATCCTCCTCTCAAGTGAGGGCACGCACGTGTGCTTTCCTCCCGAGCTGTAGCAGCAGGGTCACGCTTCCCGTCGTGTGGATCAAGGGATCTGTGGCTTTCCCTGGAGGCTTTCCACGAGGCTGTCTCACAGGGCTTTCCCTCGTGCCACCGTGGTGTGAGTTGATCCTCAGCGTGAAAGTCGAGGCAGTGCAGGGAAAACAGGTTCCTCTGGATTGGACTGATGCTGGGAGCCAGTATGAGGACTCCCGTCCGTGATAACGTCATGAGGAAGAAAACTGACATAGGCATGGTGTGTTCAGACTTCAGGGACCCCTCTGGAAGTTCCTACGCACATACCCCAACAAAAATCTGCCGGCTTTTTTGCTCTGCTTTTCCACTCTTCTGACATTTTCTGGAAAAAGTCAATTCAGGGCTTTAGTCTTCAGCATTTGAAAGAGTGTTTCAATCCAAAAACCCCTCTGAATGCTTTCTAGCCTGCCTGCAGGACTCGTACAGCTGGGCATGTGATTGTTTGAGGCCTCCTTTCCCCAGGAGGCACAGGAAGCTTAAAGCATCCTAGGAATGTAGGGGCATCCGAGGAGTCAAAATCTTTATAATAGGACTGATTAAAAGTTTCATTTTTTGGGTCAATGCTTGCTGCTAAATTTTCATATCCTTTATTTTTAGATAGAGTTGGTATATTAAAAAACAAGTAGTAGACCTGGTATTAGGAACATTAGATCTTTGAGTTAAGTACCTTCTTTGTTATAACCCACTGCACCTTTGTTTTATAGAGATGTAACTTTAATGCTTTAAGGAAATGCAGATTAAGAAAAAACACTTCAGAGGAAACAAAATAACATTCATTAAGGAAGAGAGCCAAAAAGTGTTTAACAAGCCTCTTGGCCAGAAGATAATGTAAATCACCAGAGACCTTTTGTATACAAAAATGATGTACAGAAAGAGTCTGGGGTGCAAACGCTACATAATTTTGTGTTACCCATTGAACTCCATGTTTTATCAAAAGTATAAAAGGCTTTATGCAAAAGGGATGGGGCCAGTTTCTCGGACCAGTTTCTCGAACTAGTCTCTCGGCCTGGTTTCTTGAGACTCAGGCTCCCCCGTGTCTTTTTTCTCTCTTTCTTCTCTCTCCCTTTCCTTCTCTCTGCTTTTTACTTTAACTTCAGGCTGAATCTCCACCAGGGCGCGGAGGCTCGCCAGGTCTACTTACTTGCCTGGCTGTTAAGACCTGCACGAAAGGGAGCTTAAGGTGAGGCACCCTTAGATATTCAAGCAGGGGCTGGTGCCCAACGTAGATGGTGAAAATTCTTTGTCTGGAATTTTATTGGCCTTCCACGTAAACCAAGATATTCAGCCCTTTTCCTCCAGTTAATCTTCTTACTACACTATAATTTCTTAATCTAATCTTACATTAATAAATAAAAAAGACTTTCCACGACAACGCCGTCCATCCGTCGAATTCCCTGGATCCAGCGGGGCTGGACCCCGGCAGACTGAGATATCTGGGGGACTCTGGAATGGTGGCATGACCCTGGAGTTCCTCCGCCTTTCCTGTGGAGAGCGCCTCTCATGAGATGCGACGGGAACACCGGGAATTCTTTCCCGAACATGCAGGGAAAGGATACCTGACCTCGAGGTATGAGGCGGAAACGGGGCTCCTCTGGATGTGGGCGGGATTCTCGTGCTTCCTCTCGAGTGGAGTCAGGTATGTCGGGGAACTTCTTGAGTTGCAGCAAGGGTGTGAAGGACCCTTTGGAAGTTCCAGATGTTAGGTATGGTTAGCCTCGAGACGCCTCAGAGGAAAAGGGCCTCATCTCGCCTGGAGGGGAGAACCTCCTGGATTTCGAGTTGCCCCGGTGCTCTTGACTTACTACGGGGACCTCAGGGAACCGCTCTGGTGCCTCAGGAAAGCCAGTCCCCATGCGAGTTGCTCTGGGGCCTCTCGGATTCCTCTCCCGTCGATGCCGGGCCTAAGACCCTGTGTGGAGTCGGTGCCGGAACCTGAGGTTTCCTCTCCAGTGCTGACATGGATCTTGGGGTACTTCTGAAGTCTCCCCAGGGGAGTTAGTCGTCGTCTTGTGTGGGGGCATGAACGTGCGCTTTCCTCCCGAGCTGTAGCAGCAGTGCAACGCTTCCCTTCGCGTGTGGATCAAGGGATCTGTGGCTTTCCCTCGAGGCTTTCCCACGAGGCTTTTCCACAGTGCTGTCCCATGTGCCATCGTGGTGTGAGTCGATCCTCGGCTAGAAATTCGAGGCAGTGCAGGGAAAATCAGGTTTCCCTGAAATGGACTAAGACATCTGGGGGACTCTGGGAATGGTGGCACGACCCTGGAGTTCCTCTCGCCTTTCCTGTGGAGAGCACCTCCTCTTGAGATGCGACAGGAACGCCCGGAATTCTTTCCCGACCACGCAGGGAAAGGATCCCTCCTCTCGAGCTAGGAGGCGGAAACGGGGCTCCTCTGGATGTGGGCCGGTCTCTGGTGCTTCCTCTCGAGTGGAGACGGGTATGTCGGGGAACTTCTTGAGTTGCAGCAAGGGTGTGAAGGGTCCTTTGGAAGTTCCAAAGGTTAGGTGTGATTAGCCTCGAGACGCCTCAGCGGAAATGGGCCTCATCTCGCCTGGAGGGGAGAACCTCCTGGATGTTCTCAAGTTGCGGCAGGTGCTCTCGACTTACGACGGGGACCTCAGGGACCCGCTCTGGTGGCCTCAGGAAAGGCCAGTCCCCAAGCGAGTTGCTCGGGGCCTCTCGGGATTCTTCTCCCGTCGATGCGGGGCCTAAAAACCTTGTGTGGAGACGGGTGCCGGAAACTGAGGATTCCTCTCCAGTGCTGACATGGATCTTGGGGTATTTTCTGGAGTCTCCCCAGGGGAGTCAGTCCTCGTCTCGAGTGGGGCATGCACGTGCGCTTTCCTCCCGAGCTGTAGCAGCAGTGTCACGCTTCCCTTCGCCTGGATCAAGGGATCTGTGCCTTTCCCTTGAGGCCTCTCCACGAGCTTTCCAGAAGGCTTTCTCACAGGGCTGTCCCACGTGCCACCGTGGTGTGAGTCGATCCTCGCTTGAAAGTCCGGGCAATCGAGGGAAAACAGATTTCCCTGGAATGGACTTAGACATCTGCGGGACTCTGGAATGGTGGCAAGACCCGGAGTTCCTCTCGCCTTCCAGTGGAGAGCGCCTCCTCTTGAGATGCGACGGGAATGCCGGGAATTCTTTCCCGACCACGCAGGGGGATCCCTCCTCTCGAGCTAGGAGGCGGAAACGGGGCTCCTCTGGATGTGGCGCGGGCTCTCGTGCTTACTCTGGAGTAGAGACGGGAATGTCGGGAACTTCTTGAGTTGCAGCAAGGGTGTGAAGGACCCTTTGGAAGTTCCAGAGGTTAGGTGTGATTAGCCCTCGAGACGCCTCAGCGGAAATGGGCCTCATCTCGCCTGGAGGGGACAACCTCCTGGATTGTTTCTAGTTGCGGCAGGTCTCTCTCGTCTTACGACGGAGACCTCAGGGACCCGCTCTGGTGGCCTCAGGAAAGGCCAGTCCCCATGCGAGTTGCTCGGGGGCCTCTCGGGATTTCTCTGCCGTCCATGCCGGGGCTTAAGACCTTGTGTGGAGTCGGAGCCGGAACGTGAGGATTACTCTCCAGTGCTGACATGGATCTTGGGGTACCTCCGGAGTCTCCCCAGGGGAGTCAGTCTCGCGTCTCAAGTAGGGGCATGCACGTGTGCTTTCCTCCCGAATTGCAGCAGCAGTGTCACGCTTCCCTTCCCGAGGATCAAGGGATCAGTGGCTTTCCCTCGGGGCTTTCCCATGAGGCTTTCACACGAGGCTTTCCCAGGGCTGTCCCACGTGCCACCGTGGTGTGAGTCGATCCTCGGCTTGAAAGTTGAGGCAGTGCAGGGAAAACAGGTTTCCCTGGAATGGACTGAGATATCTGGGGCACTCTGGAATGGTGGCACCACCCTGGAGTTCCTCTCGCCTTTCCTGTGGAGAGCGCCTCTTTTTGAGATGCGACGGGGAACGCCGGGAATTCTTTCCCGACCACCAGGGAACGGATCCCTGCTCTCGAGCTAGGAGGTGGAAACGGGGCTCCTCTGGATGTGGGCGGGACTCTCGTGCTTCCTCTCGAGTGGAGATGGGTTTATCTGGGAACTTCTTAAGTTGCAGCAGGGTGTGAAGGACGCCTTTGGAAGTTTCAGAGGTTATGTGTGATTAGCCTTGAGACGCCTCAGCGGAAATGGGCCTCATCACGCCTGGAGGTGAGAACCTCCTGGATTTTCTCGAGTTGCGGCAGGTGCTTCAACTTACAAAGGGCACAATAGGGACCCGCTCTGTTGGCCTTAGGAAAGGCCAGTCCCATGCGAGTTGCTCGGGGGCCTCTCGGATTCCTCTCCGACGATGCCGGGGCCTAAGACCTTGTGTGGAGTCGGTGCTGGAACCTGAGGATTCCTCTCCAGTGCTGACATGGATCTTGGGGTACTTCTGGAGTCTCCCCAGGGGAGTCAGTCCTGGTCTCGAGTTTGGGTATGCACGTGCGCCTTTCCTCCCGAGCTCTAGCAGCATTGTCACGCTTCCCTTCGCGTGGAACAAGGGATCAGTGGCTTTCCCTCGAGGTTTACCACGACGCTTTCCACGAGGCTTTCCCACAGGGCTTTCCCTCGTGCAACCGTGGTGTGAGTCGATCCTCGGCTTGAAAGTGGAGGCAGTGCCAGGAAAACAGTTTTCCCTGGAATGGACTGAGACATCTGGGGACTCTGGGAATGGTGGCACGACCCTGGAGTTCCTCTCGCCTTTCCTGTGGAGAGCGCCTCCTCTTGAGATGCGCCAGGAACGCCAGGAATTCTTTTCCTGTCTACGC
>NW_017215966.1:0-13524 GCF_001704415.2 Capra hircus
GCTGTCCCACGTGCCACCGTGGTGTGAGTCGATCCTCGGCTTGAAATTCGACCAGTGCAGGGAAAACAGGTTCCCTGGAATGGACTGACACATCTGGGGGACTCTGGGAATGTGGCACGACCCTGGAGTTCCTCTTGCCTTTCCTGTGGAGAGCGCCTCCTCTTGAGATGCGAAGGGAACGCCGGGAATTCTTTCCCGACCACGCACTGAAAGGATACCTCCTCTCGAGCTAGGAGGCGGAAACGGGGCTCCTCTGGATGTGGGCGGGACTCTCGTGCTTCTTCTTGAGTGGAGACGGGTATGTCGGGAACTTCTTGAGTTGCAGCAAGGGTGTGAAGGACCCTTTGGAAGTTCCAGATGTTAGATGTGATTAGCCTCGAGACGTCTCTGCGGAAATGGGCCTCATCTCGCCTGGGGGAGAGAACCTCCTGGATTTTCTCGAGTTGCGGCAGGTGCTCTCAACTTACGACGGGGACCTCAGGGACCCGCTCTGGTGGCCTCAGGAAAGGCCAGTCCCCATGCGAGTTGCTCGGGGGCCTCTCGGGATTCTCTCCCTTCGATGCCGGGCCTAAGATCTTGTGTGGAGTCGGTGCCGGAACCTGAGCATGCCTCTCCAGTGCTGACATGGATCTTGGGGTACTTCTGGAGTCTCCCCAGGGGAGTCAGTCCTCGTATCAAATGGGGGCATGCACGTGCGCTTTCCTCCCAGCTGTAGCAGCAGTGTCATGCTTCCCTTCGCGTGGATCAAGGGATCAGGGGCTTTCCCCCGAGGCTTTCCAGGAGGCTTTCCACGAGGCTTTCCCACAGGGCTGTCCCACGTGGACCGTGGTGTGAGTCGATCCTCGGCTTGAAGTCGAGGCAGTGCAGGGAAAACAGTTTTCCCTGGAATGGACTGAGACATCTGGGGGACTCTGGGAATGGTGGCACGACCCTGGAGTTCCTCTCGCCTTTCCTGTGGAGAGGCCTGCTCTTGAGATGCGACGGGAACGCCGGGAATTCTTTCCCGACCACGCAGGGAAAGGATCCCTCCTCTCGAGTTAGGAGGCGGAAACGGGGCTCCTCTGGATGTGGTTGGGACTCTCGTGCTTCCTCTCGAGTGGAGACGGGTATGTCGGGGAACTTCTTGAGTTGCAGCAAGGGTGTGAAGGACCCTTTGGAAGTTCCAGAGTTAGGTTTGAATAGCCTCGAGACGCCTCAGCGGAAATGGGCCTCATCTCGCCTGGAGGGGAGAACCTCCTGGATTTTCTCGAGTTGCGGCAGGTGCTCTCGACTTACGACGGGGACCTCAGGGACCCGCTCTGGTGGCCTCAGGAAAGGCCAGTCCCCATGCGAGTTGCTCGGGGGCCTCTCGGGATTTCTCTCCCTCGATGCCGGGGCCTAAGATCTTGTGTGGAGTGGGTGCCGGAACCTGAGCATGCCTCTCCAGTGCTGACATGGATCTTGGGGTACTTCTGGAGTCTCCCCAGGGGAGTCAGTCCTCGTATCAAATGGCATGCACGTGCGCTTTCCTCCCGAGCTGTAGCAGCAGTGTCATGCTTCCCTTCGCGTGGATCAAGGGATCAGGGGCTTTCCCTCGAGGCTTTCCACGAGGCTTTCACACGAGGCTTTCCCACAGGGCTGTCCCACGTGGACCGTGGTGTGAGTCGATCCTCGGCTTGAAGGTCGAGGCAGTGCAGGGAAAACAGTTTTCCCTGGAATGGACCTGAGACATCTGGAGGACTTTGGGAATGGTGGCACGACCCTGGATTCCTCTCGCCTTTCCTGTGGAGAGGCCTGCTCTTGAGATGCGACTGGAACGCCGGGAATTCTTTCCCGACCACGCAGGGAAAGGATCCCTCCTCTCGAGTTAGGAGGCGGAAACGGGCTCCTCTGGATGATGGGCGGGACTCTCGTGCTCCTCTCGAGTGGAGACGGGTATGTCGGGGAACTTCTTGAGTTGCAGCAAGGGTGTGAAGGACCCTTTGGAAGTTCCAGAGTTAGGTGTGAATAGCCTCGAGACGCCTCAGCGGAAATGGGCTTCATCTCGGTTGGAGGGGAGAACCACCTGAATTTTCTCGAGTTGCGGCAGGTGCTCTCGACTTACGATGGGGACCTCAGGGACCCCGCTCTGGTGGCCTCAGGAAAGGCCAGTCCCCATGCGAGTTGCTCGGGGGCCTCTCGGGATTCCTTTCCCGTCGATGCCGGGTCCAAAGATCTTGTGTGGTGTCGGTGCCAGAATCTGAGCATTCCTCTCCAGTGCTGACATGGATCTTGGGGTATTTCTGTAGTCTCCCTAGGGGAGTAAGTCCTCGTTTCGAGTGGGGACATGCACGTGCGCTTTCCTACCGAGCTTTAGCAGCAGTGTCACGCTTCCCTTAGCTTGGATCAAGGGAAGCTGTGGCTTTCCCGCGGGGCTTTCCCACAGGGATGTCCCACGTGTCACAGTTGTGTGAGTCGATCCTCGGCTTGAATGTCGAGGCAGTGCAGGAAAACCGGTTTCCCTGGAATGGACTGAGACATCTTGGGGACTCTGGGAATGGTGGCACGACCCTGGAGTTCCTCTCGTATGTTCTGTGGAGAGCGGCCTCCACTTGAAATGCGACGGGAACGCCGGGAATTCTTTCCCGACCACGCAGGGAAAGGATCCCTCCTCTCGAGCAAGGAGGCGGACACCGGGCTCCTCTGGATATGGGCGGGACTCTCGTCTTACTCTCGAGTCGAGACGGGTATGCCGGGGAACGTCTTGAGTTGCAGGCAAGGGTGAGAAGTACCCTTTGGAAGTTCCAGAGGTTCGTGTGATTAGCCTCAAGACGCCTCATCGGAAATGGGCCTCATCTCGCCTGGAGGAGAGAACCTCCTGGATTTTCTCGAGTTGCGGCAGGTGCTCTCGACTTACGACGGGAACCTCAGGGACCCAATATGGTGGCCTCCAGGGAAGGCCAGTCCCCATGTGAGTTGATTGGGGGCCTCTCGGGATTCCTCTCCCGTCGATGCCGGGCAAAAGACCTTGTATGCAGTCGGTGCCGGAACCTGAGGATTCCTCTCCTGTACTGACATGGATCTTGGGGTACTTCTGGAGTCTTCCCAGGGGAGTCAGTCCTCGTCTCGAGTGGGGGCATGCACGTGCGATTTCCTCCTGAGCTGTAGCAACAGTGTCAGCTTCCCTTCGCGTGGATCAAGGGATCTGTGGCTTTCCCTCGAGGCTTTCCCACGAGGCTTTCCCACGAGGCTTTCCCACAGGGCTGTCCCACGTGCCACCTTGGTGTGAGTCGATACTCCACCTTGAAAGTCGACGCAGTGCAGGGAAAACAGGTTTCCCTGGAATGGACTGAGACATCTGGAGGACTCTGGGAATGGTGGCAACACCCTGGAGTTCCTCTGCCTTTCCTGTCGGAGAGTGCCTCCTATTGAGATGCGACGGAAACGCCGGGAATTCTTTCCCGAGCACGCAGGGAATTGATCCCTCCGTCGAGCTAGGAGGCCGGAACGGGGCACATCTGGATGTGGTCGGGACTCTCGTGCTTCCTCTCCGAGTGGAGACGGGTATGTCGGGGAACTTCTTGAGTTGCAAAAAGGGTGTGAAGGACCCTTTGGGAAGTTCCAGAGTTTAGGTGTGAATAGCCTTGTGACGCCTCAGCAGAAATGGGCCTCATCTCGCCTGGAGGGGAGAACCTCCTTGATTTTCTCGAGTTGCGGCAGGTGCTCTCGACTTACGACGGGGACCTCAGGGACCTGCTCTGGTGGCCTCAGGAAAGGCCAGTCCCATTGCGAGTTGCTCCGGGGCCTTCGGGTTTCCTCTCCCGTCGATGCAGGGGCCTAAGACCTTGTGTGGAGTCAGTGCCGGAACCTGAGTATTCCTCTCCACTGCTGACATGGATCTTGGGGTAATTCTGGAGTCTCCCCAGGGGAGTCAGTCCTCGTCTCGAGTGGGGGTATGCACGTGCGCTTTCCTCCCGAGCTGTAGCAGCAGTGTCACGCTTCCCTTCGAGTGGATCAACGGATCTGTGGCTTTCACTCGAGGCTTTCCCACGAGGCTTTCCCACGAGGCTTTCCCACAGGGCTGTCCCACGTGCCACCTTGGTGTGAGTCGATCCTCAGCTTGAAAGTCGACGCAGTGCAGGGAAAACAGGTTTCCCTGGAATGGACTGAGACATATGGAGGACTCTGGGAATGGTGGCACCACCCTGGAGTTCCTCTGCCTTTCCTGTCGAGAGCGCCTCCTCTTGAGATGCGACGGAAACGCCGGAATTCTTTCCCGAGAACGCAGGGAAAGGATCCCTCCGTCGAGCTAGGAGGCGGAAACGGGTCTCCTCTGGATGTGGCGGGACTCTCGTGCTTCCTCTCGAGTGGGGACGGGTATGTCGGGGAACTTCTTGAGTTGCAAAAAGGGTGTGAAGGACCCTTTGGAAGTTCCAGAGGTTAGGTGTGAATATCCTCGAGACGCCTCAGTGGAAATGGGCCTCATCTCGCCTGGAGGGAAGAACCTTCTGGATTTTCTCGAGTTGCAGCAGGTGCTCTCGACTTACGACGGGGACCTCAGGGACCCGCTCTGGTGGCCTCAGGAAAGGCCAGTCCCCATGGGACTTGCTCGGGGCCTCTCGGGATTCCTCTCCCGTCGAAGTCGGTGCCTAAGACCTGTGTGGAGTCGGTGCCGGAACCTTAGGATTCCTCTCCAGTGCTGACATGAATCTTGGGGTACTTCTGAGTCTCCCCAGGGGAGTCAGTCCTCGTCTCGAGTGGGGGCCTGCACGTGAGCTTTCCTCTCAAGCTGTAGCAGCAGTGTCACGCTGGCATAAGACCTTGTGTTTCGTCGGTGCCGGAACCTGAGAATTCCTCTCCAGTGCTGACTTGGATCTTGGGGTACTTCTGAGTCTCCCCAGGGGAGTCAGTCCTCGTCTCGAGTGGGGGCCTGCACGTGCGCTTTCCTCTCGAGCTGTAGCAGCGGTGTCACGCTTCCCTTCGCTTGGATCAAGGGATCTGTGGCTTTCCCTCGAGGCTTTCCAATGAGGCTTTCCCACGAGGATTTTCCTCAGGGCTGTCCCACGTGCCACCGTGATGTGAGTCGATCCTCGGCTTCAAAGTCGAGGCAGTGCAGGGAAAACAGGTTTCCCTGGAATTGACAGAGACATCTGGGGGACTCTGGGAATGATGGAACGACCCTGGAGTTTCTCTAGCCTTTCCTGTGGAGAGGGCCTCCTCTTGAGATGCGACTGGAACGCCGGGAATGCTTTCCAGACCACGCAGGGAGAGGATCCCTCCTCTCGAGCTATGAGGTGGAAACAGTGCTCCTCTGAAAGTGGGCGGGAAGATCTTGATACTCTCGAGTGGAGACGGGTATGTCAGAGAACTCCTTGAGTTGCAGCAAGGGTGTGAAGGACCCTTTGGAAGTTCCAGAGGTTAGGTGTGATTAGCCTCGAGACGCCTCAGCGGAAATGGGGCTCATCTCGCCTTTAAGGATGCCAAGATCCATGTCAGCACTGGAGAGGAATCCTCAGGTTCCGGCACCAAATCCACACAAGGTCTTAGGCCCCGGCATCGACGGTAGAGGAATCCCGAGAGGCCCCGAGCAACTCGCATGGGAATGGCCTTTCTTGAGGCCACCAGAGCGGGTCCCTCAGGTCCCCGTCTTAAGTCGATATCACCTGTCCCAACTCGAAAAAATCCAGGAGGTTCTCCCCTCCAGGCGAGATGAGGCCCATTTCCGCTGAGGCGTCTCGAGGCTAATCACACCTAAACCTCTGGAACTTCTAAAGGGTTCTTCACACCCTTGCTGCAACTCAAGAAGTTCCCCGACATACCTGTCTCCACTCGAGAGGAAGCACGAGAGTCCCGCCCACATCCAGAGGAGCCCCGTTTCCGCCTCACAGCTAGAGAGGAGGTATCCTTTCCCTTCGTGGTCGGGAAAGAATTCCCGGTCTTCCCGTCACAACTCAAGAGGAGGCGTTCTCAACAGGAAAGGTGAGAGGAACTCCAGGGTCGTGCCACAATTCCCAGAGTACCCCAGATTTCTCAGTCCATTCCAGGGAAACCTGTTTTCCCTGCACTGCCTCGACTTTCAAGCCGAGGATCGACTCACAGCACGGTGGCACGTGGGACAGCCCTGTGGGAAAGCCTCGTGAGAAAGCCTCATGGGAAAGCCTCGAGGGAAAGCCACTGATCCCTTGATCCACTCGACGGGAAGAATGACACTGCTGCTACAGCTCGGAAGGAAAGCGCTCTTCAATGCCCCCACTCGAATGAGGACTGACTCCCCTGGGGAGACTCCCGAAGTACCCCAAGATCCATGTCAGCACTGGAGAGGAATCCTCAGGTTCCGGCACCGACTCCACACATCGACTTAGGCCCGGCATCGACGGGACAGGAATCCCGAGAGGCCCCGAGCAACTCGCATGGGGACTGGGCTTTCCTGAGGCCACCAGAGCGGGTCCCTGAGTTCCCCGTAGTAAGTCGAGAGCACCTGCCGGAACTCGAGAAAATCCAGGAGGTTCTCCCCTCCAGGCGAGATGAGGCTCATTTGCGCTGAGGCCTCTGGAGGCTAATCACACCTAAACTCTGGAACTTCCAAAGGGTCCTTCACACCCTTGCTGCAACTCAAGAAATTCCGCGACATACCCGTCTCCACTCGATAGGAAGCGCGTGAGTCCCGCCCACATCCAGAGGAGCCCCGTTTCCGCCTCCTAGCTCGAGAGGAGGGATCCTTTCCCTGCGTCGTGGGGAAAGAATTCCCCGCGTTGCCGTCGCATCTCAAGAGGAGGCGCTCTCCACAGAGAAGGCGAGAGGAACTCCAGGGTCGTGCCACCATTCCCAGAGTCCCCCAGATGTCTCAGTCCATTCCAGGGAAACCTGTTTTCCCTGCACTGCCTCTACTTTCAAGCCGAGGATCGACTCACACCACGGTGGCACGTGGGACAGCCCTGTGGGAAAACATTCTGGGAAAGCCTCCAGGGAAAGCCTCAAGGGAAAGCCACAGATCCCTTGATCCACGAGAAGGGAAGCGTGACACTGCTGCTACAGCTCGGGAGGAAAGCGCAGGTGCATGCCCCCACTCGAGACGAGGACTGACTCCCCTGGGGAGACTCCAGAAGTACCCAAGATCCATGTCAGCACTGGAGAGGAAACCTCAGGTTCTGGCACCGACTCCACAAAAGTTCTTAGGCCCCGGCATCGACGGGAGAGGAATCCGGAGAGGCCCCCGAGCAAATCGCATGGGGACTGGCCTTTCCTGAGGCCACCAGAGCGGGTCCCTGAGATCCCCGACGTAAGACGAGAGCACCTGTCGAAACTCGAGAAAATCCAGGAGGTTCTCCCCTCCAGTCGAGATGAGGCCCATTTCCGCTGTGGCGTCTTGAGGCTAATCACATCTAACATCTGGAACTTACAAAGGGTCCCTCACACCCTTGCTGCAACTCAAGAAGTTCCCCGACATACCCGTCTCCATTCGAGAGGAAGCACGAGAGTCCCACCCACATCCAGTGGAGTCCGGTTTCCGCCTCCTAGCTCGAGAGGAGGGATCCTTTCCCTGCATGGTCGGGAAAGAATTTCCGGCCTTCCCGTCGCATCTCAAGAGGATGCGCTCTCCACAGGAAAGTCGAGAGGAACTCCTTGGTTGTGCCACCATTCCCAGAGTCCCCCAGATGTCTCAGTCCATTCCAGGGAAACCTGTTCTCCCTGCACTGCCTCGACTTTCAAGCCGAGGTTCGACTCACACCACGGTGGCACATGGGACAGCCCTGTGGGAAAGCCTCGTGGGAAAGCCTCGAGGGAAAGCCACAGATCCCTTGATCCACGCGAAGGGAAGCGTGACACTGCTTCTACACCTCGGGAGGAAAGCGCACGTGCATGCCCCCACTCGAGACGAGGACTGACTCCCCTGGGGAGACTCCAGAAGTACCCCAAGATCCATGTCAGCACTGGAGAGGAATCCTCAGGTTCCGGCACCGACACCACACATGGTCTTGTGCCCCGTCATCGATGGGAGAATATCCGGAGACACCCCCGAGCAACTCGCATGGGGACAGGCCTTTCCTGAGGCCACCAGACCGGGTCCCTGAGGTCCCCGTCGTAACTCGAAAGCACCTGCCGCAACTCGAGAGAATCCAGGAGGTTCTCCCGTCCAGGCGATATGATGCCCATTTCCGTTGAGGCATCTCGAGGCTAATCACACCTAACCTCTGGAACTTCCAGAGGGTCCTTCACACCCTTGCTGCACCTCAAGAAGTTTCCCGACATACTCGTCTCCACTCGAGAGAAACGCACGAGAACCCCGCCGACATCCAGAGGAGCCCCGTTTCCGCCTCATAGCTCGAGAGGAGGGATCCTTTCCCTGCGTGGTCGGGACAGAATTCCCTGCGTTCCCGTCGCATCTCAAGAGGAGTCGCTCTCCACTGGAAATTCGAGAGGAATTCCAGGGTCGTGTCACCATTCCCAGAGTCCCCCAGATATCTCCGTCCATTCCAGGGAAACCTGTTTTCCCTGCACTGCCTCGACTTTCAAGCCGAGGATCGACTCACACAACGGTGGCACGTGGGACAGACCAGTGGGAAAGCCTCGTGGGAAAGCCTCGAGGGAAGGCTTCGAGGGAAAGCCACAGATCCCTTGATCCACGCGAAGGGAAACGTGACACTGCCGCTACAGCTCGGGAGGAAATGGCCCCTGCATGCCCCCAATGGAGACGAGTACTGACTCCCCTGGGGAGACTCCAGAAGTACCCCAAGATCCATGTCAGCACGGGAGAGGAATCCTCAGGTTCCGGTACCACTCCACACAAGGTCTTATGCCCCGCCATCGACGGGAGAGGAATACCGAGAGGCCCCCGAGCAACTCGCATGGGGACTGGCCTTTTCTGAGGCCACCAGAGCGGGTCTCTGAGGTCCCCGACCTAAGTCGAGAGCACCTGCCGCAACTCGAGAAAATCCAGGAGGTTCTCCCCTCCGGGCGAGATGAGGCCCATTTCCGCTGAGGCGTCTCGAGGCTAATCATATCTTACCTCTGGAACTTCGAAAGCGTCCTTCACACCCTTGTTGCAACCTAAGAAGTTCCCCGACATACCCGTCTCCACTCGAGAGGAAGCACGAGAGTCCCGCCCACATCCAGAGGAGCCCCGTTTCCGACTCCTAGCTCGAGAGGAGGGATCCTTTCCCTGCGTGGTCGGGAAAGAATTCCCGGCATTCCCGTCGCATCTCAAGAGGAGGCGCTCTGCACAGGAAAGGCGAGAGGAACTCCAGGGTCGTGCCACGTTCCCAGAGTCCCCCAGATGTCTCAGTCCATTCCAGGGAAACCTGTTTTCCCTGCACTGCCTCGACTTTCAAGCCGAGGATCAACTCACACCACGGTGGCACTTGGGACAGCCCTTTGCGAAAGCCTCGTGGGAAAGCCACAGATCCCTTGATATACGCGAAGGGAAGCGTGACACTGCTGCTACAGCTCGGGAGGAAAGCGCAAATGTATGCCCCCACTCGAGACGAGGACTGACTCCCCTGGAGAGACTCCAGAATTACCCCAAGATCCATGTCAGCACTAGAGAGAAATCCTCAGGTTCCGGCACCGACTCCACACAAGATCTTTGGCCCCGGCATCGAGGGGAGAGGAATCCCGAGAGGCCCCAGAGCAACTCGCATGGGGACTGGCCTTTCCTGAGGCCACCAGAGCGTGTCCCTGAGGTCCCCGTCGTAAGTCGAGAGCACCTGCCGCAACTCGAGAAAATCCAGGAGGTTCTCACCTCCAGGCGAGATGAGGCCCATTTCCGCTGAGGCGTCTCGAGACTAATCACACCTAACCTCTGGAACTTCCAAAGGGTCTTTCACACCCTTGCTGCAACTCAGGAAGATCCCCGACATACCTGTCTCCACTCGAGAGGAAGAACGAGAGTCCCGCCCACATCCAGAGGAGCCACGTTTCCGCCTCCTAGCTCGAGAGGAGGGATCCTTTCCCTGCGTGGTCGTGAAAGAATTCCCGGCGTCCCGTCGCATCTCAAGAGGAGGTGCTCTCCACAGGAAAGGCGAGAGGAACTCCAGGGTCGTGCAACCATTCCCAGAGTCCCCCAGATGTCTCAGTCCATTCCAGGGAAACCTGTTTTCCCTGCCCTGCCTCGACTTTCAAGCCGAGGATCGACTCACACCACGGTGGCACGTGGGACAGCCCTGTGGATAAGACTCGTGGGAAAGCCCTGTGGGAAAACCTAGTGTGAAAGTCACAGAGGAACTCGAGGGTCGTGCCACCATTCCCAGAGTCCGCCAGAAAATTCCTTGTCGGGAATTTTATTGGCCTTCCGCGTAAACCTAGCTATTCAGCCTTTTTCCTCCAGTTAATCTTCTTACTACCCTATAATTTCTTAATCTAATCTTACATTAATAAATACACAAGACTTTCCACGTCAACGCCGTCCATCCGTCAAATTCCCTGGATGCAGCGTGGCTGGACACCGGCACACTGAGATATCTGGGGGACTCTTGGAATGATGGCACGACACTGGAGTTTCTCTCGCCTTTCCTGTGGAGAGCGCCTCCTCATGAGATGCGACGGGAACACCGGGAATTCTTTCCGGAACATACAGGGAAAGGATACCTGACCGCGAGGTACGAGGCTGAAACGGGGCTCCTCTGGATGTGGTCGGGACTCTTGTTCTTCCTCTCGAGTGGAGAGGGGTATGTCGGGGATCTTCTTGAGTTGCAGCAAGGGTGTGAAGGACCCTTTGGAAGTTCCAGAGGTTAGGTGTGATTAGACTCGAGACGCCTCAGCGGAAATGGGCCTCATCTCGACCTGCAGGGGAGAACCTCCTGGGTTTTCTCGAGTTTCAGCAGGTGCTCTCCAGTTACGACCGGACTTATGTAACCCGCTCTGGTCCGCTCAGGTAATGCCAGTCGACTTGGAGTTGCTAAGGGGCCTCTCGGGATTCCTCTCCGGTCGATGACGGGGCCTAAGACCTTGTTTGGAATCGGTGCCCGAACCTGAGGTTTCCTCTCCAGTGCTGACATGGATCTTGGGGTACTACTGGAGTCTCCACAGGGTAGTCATCTTCATCTCCAATGGGGGCATGCACCGTGCGCTTTTCTCCCGAGCATTAGGAGCACAGTCAATTTTCCCGTTGGGTTGATCAAGGGGTTTCTTGTTTTCCCTCGAGGCTTTCCCACGAGGCTTTCCCACGAGGCTTTCCCACAGGGCTGTCCCACGTGCCACCATCGTGTGAGTCAGTCCTCCCCGTGAACGTCGAGGCAGTGAAGGGTAAACAAGTTCCTCTGGAAAGGACTGAGACATCTGGGGGGACTCTTGGAATGGTGGAACGACCCTGGAGTTCCTCTCACCTTTCTTGTGGAGCGTGCCTCCTCTTGAGATGCGACAGGTACGACAGGAATTCTTTCCCGGCCAATCAGGGAAAGGATCCCTCATCTTGAGCCAGGAGGGGGAATTGGGGCTCCTCTGGATGTGGGGTGGTACCCTGGTGATTCCTATGGAGTGGCGACGGGTCTCTCCTGGAACCTCTTGAGTTGCAGCTAGGGTGTGAAGGACCCTTTGGAAGTTCCAGAGGTTAGGTGTGATTAGCGTCGAGACGCCTCAGCGGAAATGGGCCTCATCTCGCCTGGAGGGGAGAACCTAATGGATTTTCTCTAGTTGCGGGCAGGTGCTCTCGACTTACGACGGGGACCTCAGGGACCCGCTCTAGTGGCCTCAGGAAGGGCCAGGCGCCATGCGAGTTCCTCGGGGGCCTCTCAGGATTCCTCTCCCTTCGATGCCGGGGCCTAAGACCTTGTGTGGAGTCGGTGCCGGAACCGGAGGATTCCTCTGCCAGTGTGGACATGGATCTTGGGGTACTTCTGGAGTCTCCCCAGGGGAGTTAGTCGTCGTCTTGTGTGGGGGCATGAACGTGCGCTTTCCTCCCGAGCTGTAGCAGCAGTGTCACGCTTCCCTTTGCATGGAACAAGGGATCTGTGGCTTTCCCTCGTGGCTTTCCCACGAGGCTTTCCCACAGGGCTGTTTCATGTGCCATCGTGGTGTGAGTCGATCTTCGGCTAGAAATTCGAGGCAGTGCAGGGAAATCAGGTTTCCCTGAAATGGACTGAGACATCTGGGGGACTCTGGGAATGGTGGCACGACCCTGGAGTTCCTCTCGCCTTTCCTGTGGAGAGCGCCTCCTCTTGAGATGCGCCAGGAACGCCAGGAATTCTTTCCTGTCTACGCAGGGAAAGGATCCCTCCTCTCGAGCTAGGAGGCGGGAAACGGGGCTCCTCTGGATGTGGGCGGGTCTCTGGTGCTTCCTCTCGTGTGGAGACGGGTATGTCGATGAACTTCTTGAGTTGCAGCAAGGGTGTGATGGACCCTTTGGAAGTTCCAGAGGTTTAGGTGTGATTAGACTCGAGACGCCTCAGCGGAAATGGGGCCCTCAATCTCGCCTGCAGGGGAGAACCTCCTGGATTTTCTCGAGTTTCAGCAGGTGCTCTCCAGTTACGACCGGGACTTATGTAACCCGCTCTGGTCCACTCAGGAAATGCCAGTCGACTTGCGAGTTGCTAAGGGGGCCTCTCGGGATTCCTCTCCGGTCGATGACGGGGGCCTAAGACCTTGTTTGGAGTCGGTGGCCCGAACCTGAGGTTTCCTCTCCAGTGCTAACATGGATCTTGGGGTACTACTGGAGTCTCCACAGGGGAGTCATCTTCGTCTCCAATGGGGGCATGCACGTGCGCTTTTTCTCCCGAGCATTAGGAGCAGAGTCAATTTTCCCGTTGGGTTGATCAAGGGGGTTTCTTGTTTTCCCTCGAGGCTTTCCCACGAGGCTTTCCCACAGGGCTGTCCCACGTGCCACCATCGTGTGTGTCGGTCCTCCGCGTGAACGTCGAGGCAGTGCAGGGTAAACAAGTTCCTCTGGAAAGGACTGAGACATCTGGGGGACTCTTGGAATGGTGGAACGACCCTGGAGTTCCTCTCACCTTTCTTGTGGAGCGTGCCTCCTCTTGAGATGCGACAGGTACGACAGGAATTCTTTCCCGGCCAATCAGGGAAAGGATCCCTCACATTGAGCTAGGAGGGGGAATTGGGGCTCCTCTGGATGTGGGTGGTACCCTGGTGATTCCTATGTAGTGGCGACGGGTCTCTCGTGGAACTTCTTGAGTTGCAGCTATGGTGTGAAGGACCCTTTGGAAGTTCCAGAGGTTAGGTGTGATTAGCCTCGAGACGTCTCAGTGGAAATGGGCTTCATCTCGCCTGAAGGGGGAGAATCTCCTTCATTTTCTCGAGTTGTGGCAGGTGCTCTCGACTTACGAAGGGGACCTCAGGGACCCGTTCTGTTGGCCTTAGGAAAGACCAGTTCCCATGTGAGTTGCTAGAGGGCCTCTCGGGATTCCTCACCGGTAGATGCCCGGGCCCAAGACCTTGTGTGGAGTGGGGCCAGAACCTGAGGTTTCCTCTGCAGTGCTGACATGGATATTGGGGCTCTTCTGGAGTCTCCCCTGGAGAGTCAATCCTCCTCTCAATGAGACGGGCGTGTGCTTTTTCCCCGAGCTGTATAGCAGTAGGTGTCACGCTTCTCCGTCGTGTGGATCAATGGATCTGTGG
>NW_017215967.1:0-13523 GCF_001704415.2 Capra hircus
AGCCTCGTGGAAAGCCACAGATCCCTTGATCCACGGAAGGGAAGCGTGACACTGCTGCTACAGCTCGGGAGGAAAGCGCACGTGCATGCCCCACTCGAGACGAGGACTGACTCCCCTGGGGAGACTCCAGAAGTACCCCAAGATCCATGTCAGCACTGGAGAGGAATCCTCAGGTTCCGGCACCGACTCCACACAAGGTCTTAGGCCCGGCATCGACGGAGAGGAATCCCGAGAGGCCCCGAGCAACTCGCATGGGGACTGGCCTTTCCTGAGGCCACCAGAGCGGGTCCCTGAGGTCCCCGTCGTAAGTCGAGAGCACCTGCCGCAACTCGAGAAAATCCAGGAGGTTCTCCCCTCCAGGCGAGATGAGGCCATTTCCGCTGAGGCGTCTCGAGGCTAATCACATCTAACTCTGGAACTTCCAAAGGGTCCTTCACACCCTTGCTGCAACTCAAGAAGTTCCCCGACATACCCGTCTCCACTCGAGAGGAAGCACGAGAGTCCCGCCCACATCCAGAGGAGCCCCGTTTCCGCCTCCTAGCTCGAGAGGAGGGATCCTTTCCCTGCGTGGTCGGGAAAGAATTCCCGGCGTTCCCGTCGCATCTCAAGAGGAGGCGCTCTCCACAGGAAAGGCGAGAGGAACTCCAGGGTCGTGCCACCATTCCCAGAGTCCCCAGATGTCTCAGTCCATTCCAGGGAAACCTGTTTTCCCTGCACTGCCTCGACTTTCAAGCCGAGGATCGACTCACACCAGGTGGCACGTGGGACAGCCCTGTGGGAAAGCCTCGGAAAAGCCTCGTGGGAAAGCCTCGAGGAAAGCCACAGATCCCTTGATCCACGCGAAGGGAAGCGTGACACTGCTGCTACAGCTCGGGGAGGAAAACGCACGTGCATGCCCCACTCGAGACGAGGACTGACTCCCTGGGAGACTCCAGAAGTACCCCAAGATCCATGTCAGCACTGGAGAGGAATCCTCAGGTTCCGGCACCGACTCCACACAAGGTCTTAGGCCCCGGCATCGACGGAGAGAATCCCGAGAGGCCAGAAACTCGCATGGGGACTGGCCTTTCCTGAGGCCACCAGAGCGGGTCCCTGAGGTCCCCGTGTAAGTCGAGAGCACCTGCCGCAACTCGAGAAAATCCAGGAGGTTCTCCCCTCCAGGCGAGATGAGGCCCATTTCCGCTGAGGCGTCTCGAGGCTAATCACACCTAACCTCTGGAACTTCCAAAGGGTCCTTCACACCCTTGCTGCAACTCAAGAAGTTCCCCGACATACCCGTCTCCACTCGAGAGGAAGCACGAGAGTCCCGCCACATCCAGAGGAGCCCTTTTGCCTCCTAGCTCGAGAGGAGGGATCCTTCCCTGCGTGGTCGGGAAAGAATTCCCGCGTTCCGTCGCATCTCAAGAGGAGGCGCTCTCCACAGGAAAGGCGAGAGGAACTCCAGGGTCGTGCCACCATTCCCAGAGTCCCCCAGATGTCTCAGTCCATTCCAGGGAAACCTGTTTTCCCTGCACTGCCTCGACTTTCAAGCCGAGGATCGTCACACACCTGGCACGTGGGACAGCCCTGTGGGAAAGCTCGTGGGAAAGCCGTGGGAAAGCCTCGAGGGAAAGCCACAGATCCTTGATCCACGCGAAGGGAAGCGTGACACTGCTGCTACAGCTCGGGAGGAAAGCGCACGTGCATGCCCCCACTCGAGACGAGGACTGACTCCCCTGGGGAGACTCCAGAAGTACCCCAAGATCCATGTCAGCACTGGAGAGGAAACCTCAGGTTCCGGCACCGACTCCACACAAGTCTTAGGCCCCGGCATCGACGGGAGAGGAATCCCGAGAGGCCCCCGAGCAACTCGCATGGGGACTGGCCTTTCCTGAGGCCACCAGAGCGGGTCCCTGAGGTCCCCGTCGTAAGTCGCGAGCACCTGCCGCAACTCGAGGAATATCCAGGAGGTTCTCCCCTCCAGGCGAGATGAGGCCCATTTCCGCTGAGGAGTCTCGAGGCTAATCACATCTAACCTCTGGAACTTCGAAAGGTCCTTCACACCCTTGCTGCAACTCAAGAAGTTCCCCGACATACCCGTCTCCACTCGAGAGGAAATACGAGAGTCCCGCCCACATCCAGAGTAGCCCCGTTTCATCCTCCTAGCTAGAGATGAGGGATCCTTTCCCTGCTTGGTCGGGAAAGAACTTCCGGCATTCCCGTCGCATCTCAGGTGGAGGCGCTCTCCACAGGAAGGCGAGGAGGAACTCCATGGTCGTGCCACCATTCCACGCGTCCCCAGATGTCTCAGTCCATTCCAGAGGATCTTGTTTTTACCAGCAGTGCCTTGACTTTCATGCCGAGGATCGCCTCACACCACGGGTGGCACGGGGGACAGCCCTGTGGGAAAGGCCTCGTGGGAAATCCTCTAGGAAAAAGCCTAGAGGAAAAGCCACAGATCCATTGATCCGCGGCGAACGGGAAGCATGACACTGCTGCTACAGCTCGGGAGGAAAGGAGCATGCGGCATGCCCCCACTCGAGACGAGGACTGACTTCCCCTTGGGAGGACTTCAGGAAGTATCCCAAGAAATCATGTCAGCACTGGGAGAGGAATACTCAAGTTCTGGCCCCCACTCCACCGAAGGTCTTTGGGCCCGGCATCTACCGGTGAGGAATCCCGAGAGGCCCTCTAGCAACTCGCATGGGGACTGGTCTTCCTAAGGCCAACAGAACGGGTCCCTGAGGTCCCCGTCGTAAGTCGAGAGCACCTGCCACAAGCTCGAGAAAATGAAGGAGATTCTCCCCTTCAGGCGAGATGTGGCCCATTTCCACTGAGACGTCTCGAGGCTAATCACACCTAACCTCTGGAACTTCCAAAGGGTCCTTCACACCATATCTGCAATCAAGAAGATCCAGGAGAGACCCGTCGCCACTACATAGGAAACACCAGGGTACCACCCACATCCAGAGGAGCCCCCAATTCCCCCTCCTAGCTCAATGTGAGGGATGCTTTCCCTGATTGGCCGGGAAAGAATTCCTGTCGTACCTGTCGCATCTCAAGAGGAGGCACGCTCCACAAGAAAGGTGAGAGGAACTCCAGGGTCGTTCCACCATTCCAAGAGTCCCCCAGATGTCTCAGTCCTTTCCAGAGGAACTTGTTTTACCCTGCACTGCCTCGACGTTCACGCGCGAGGACCGACTCACACGATGGTGGCACGTGGGACAGCCCTGTGGGGAAAGCCTCGTGGGAAAGCCTCGTGGGAAAGCCTCGAGGGAAAACAAGAAACCCCATGATCAACCCAACGGGAAAATTGTCTCTGCTCCTAATGCTCGGGAGAAAAGCGCACGTGCATGCCCCCATTGGAGACGAAGATGACTCCCCTGTGGAGACTCCAGTAGTACCCCAAGATCCATGTCAGCACTGGAGAGGAAACCTCAGGTTCGGGCACCGACTCCAAACAAGGTCTTAGGCCCCGTCATCGACCGGAGAGGAATCCCGAGAGGCCCCTTAGCAACTCTCAAGTGGACTGGCATTTCCTGAGCGGACCAGAGCGGGTTACATAAGTCCCGGTCGTAACTGGAGAGCACCTGCTGAAACTCGAGAAAATCCAGGAGGTTCTCCCCTGCAGGCGAGATGAGGCCCATTTCTGCTGAGGCGTCTCGAGTCTAATCACACCTAACCTCTGGAACTTCCAAAGGGTCCTTCACACCCTTGCTGCAACTCAAGAAGTTCCCCGACATACCCGTCTCCACACGAGAGGAAGCACCAGAGACCCGCCCACATCCAGAGGAGCCCCGTTTCCGCCTCCTAGCTCGAGAGGAGGGATCCTTTCCCTGCTTAGTCAGGAAAGAATTCCTGGCGTTCTTGGCGCATCTCAAGAGGAGGTGCTCTCCACAGGAAAGGCGAGAGGAACTCCAGGGTCGTGCCACCATTCCCAGAGTCCCCGAGATGTCTCAGTCCATTCCAGGGAAACCTGATTTCCCTGCACTGCCTCGAATTTCTAGCCGAGGATCGACTCACACCACGATGGCACGTGGGACAGCCCTGTGGGAAAGCCTCGTGGGAAAGCCACGAGGGAAAGCCACAGATCCCTTGATCATTGCAAAGGGAAGCGTGACACTGCTGGTACAGTTCGGGAGGAAAGCGCACGTTCATGCCCCCACACAAGACGACGACTAACTCCCCTGGGGAGACTCCAGAAGTACCCCAAGATCCATGTCCACAATGGAGAGGAATCCTCAGGTTCCGGCACCGACTCCACACAAGGTCTTAGGCCCCGGCATCGAAGGGAGAGGAATCCGGAGAGGCCCCCGAGCAACTCGCATGGCGCCTGGCCTTTCCTGAGGCCACCAGAGCGGGTCCCTGAGGTCCCCGTCATAAGTCGAGAGCACCTGCCGCAACTAGAGAAAATCCATTAGGTTCTCCCCTAGGCGAGATGAGGCCCATTTCCGCTGAGGCGTCTCGACGCTAATCACACCTAACCTCTGGAACTTCCAAAGGGTCCTTCACACCCTAGCTGCAACTCAAGAGGTTCCACGAGAGACCCGACGCCACTCCATAGGAATCACCAGGGTACCACCCACATCCAGAGGAGCCCCAATTCCCCCTCCTGGCTCAAGATGAGGGATCCTTACCCAGATTGGCAGGGAAAAATTCCTGTCGTGCCTGTCCCATCTCAAGAGGAGGTACGCTCCACAAGAAAGGTGAGAGGAACTCCAGGGTCGTTCCACCATTCCAAGAGTCCCCCAGATGTCTCAGTCCTTTCCAGAGGAACTTGTTTACCCTGCACTGCCTCGACGTTCACGCGGAGGACCGACTCACACGATGGTGGCACGTGGGACAGCCCTGTGGGAAAGCCTCGTGGGAAAGCCTCCTGGGAAAGCCTCGAGGGAAAGCCACAGATCCCTTGATCCAAGCGAAGGGAGCGTGACAGTTCTGCTACAGCTCGGGAGGAAAGCGAACGTGCATGCCCCCACTCGAGACGAGGACTGACTCCCCTGGGGAGACTCCAGAAGTACCGCAAGATGCATGTCAGCACTGGAGAGGAATCCTCAGGTTCCAGCACCGACTCCACACAAGCTCTTAGGCCCCGGCGTCGAAGGGAGAGGAATCCCGAGAGGCCCCCGAGCAACTCGCATGGGGACTGGCCTTTCCTGAGGCCACCAGAGCGGGTCCCTGAGGTCCCCGTCGTAAGTCGAGAGCACCCCGCCGCAACTCGAGAAAATCCAGGAGGTTCTCCCCTCCAGGCGAGATGAGGCCCATTTCAGCTCAGGCGTCTCTAGGCTAATCACACCTAACCCCTGGAACTTCCAAAGGGTCCTTCACACCCTTGCTACAACTCAAGAAGTTCCCCAACATACCTGACTCCACTCGAGAGGAAGCACGAGAGTCCCGCCCACATCCAGAGGAGCCCCGTTTCCGCCTCGTACCTCGCGGTCAGGTATCCTTTCCCTGTATGTTCCGGAAAGAATTCCCGGTGTTCCCGTCGCATCTCATGAGGAGGCGCTCTCCACAGGAAAGGCGAGAGAAACTCCAGTGTCGTGCCATCATTCCAAGAGTCCCCCAGATATCTCAGTGTGCCGGGGTCGAGCCCCGCTGGATCCAGGGAATTCGACGGATGGACGGCGTTGACGTGGAAAGTCTTGTGTATTTATTAATGTAAGATGAGATTAAGAAATTATAGGGTAGTAAGAAGATTAACTGGAGGAAAAAGGCTGAATAGCTAGGTTTACGCGGAAGGCCAATAAAATTCCCGACAAGGAATTTTCTGGCACTCTGGGAATGGTGGCACGACCCTCGAGTTCCTCTTGCCTTTCCTGTGGAGAGCGCCTCCTCTTGAGATGCGCCGGGAACGCCGGGAATTCTTTCACGACCACACAGGGAAACGATCCATCCTCTGGATCTATCAGGCGGAAATGGGGCTCCTCTGGATGTGGGCGGGACTCTCGTGCTTCCTCTCGAGTAGAGACGGGAATGTCGGGGAACTTCTTGAGTTGTAGCAAGGGTGTGAAGGACCCTTGGAAGTTCCAGATGTTAGGAGTGATTAGCCTCGAGACGCCTCAGCGGAAATGGGCCTCATCTCGCCTGGAGGGGCAACCTCCTGGATTGTTTCTAGTTGCGGCAGGTGCTCTCGTCTTACGACGGGGACCTAGGGACCCGCTCTGGTGGCCTCAGGAAAGGCCAGTCCCATGCGAGTTGCTCGGGGGCCTCTCGGGATTTCTCTGCCGTCCATGCCGGGGCTTAAGACCTTGTGTGGAGTCGGAGCCGGAACGTGAGGATTCCTCTCCAGTGCTGACATGGATCTTGGGGTACTTCTGGAGTCTCCCCAGGGGAGTCAGTCCTCGTCTCAAGTGGGGGCATGCACGTGCGCTTTCCTCCCGAGCTGTAGCAGCAGTGTCACGCTTGCCTTCGCGTGGATCCAGGGATCTGTGGCTTTCCCTCGAGGCTTTCCCTCGAGGCTTTCCCACGAGGCTTTCCCACAGGGCTGTCCCACGTGCCACCGTGGTGTGAGTCGATCCTCGGCTTGAAAGTAGAGGCAGTGCAGGGAAAACAGGTTTCCCTGGAATGGACTGAGACATCTGGTGGACTCTGGGAATGGAGGCACGACCCTGGAGTTCCTCTCGCTTTTCCTCTGGAGAGCGCCTCCTCTTGAGATGATATGGGAACGCCGGGAATTCTTTCCGGACCACGCAGGGAAAGGATCTTTGCTCTCGAGCTATGTGGCGGAAACAGGTCTCCTCTGGATGTGGGCGGGACTCCCGTGCTTCCTCTCGAGTGGAGACCGGTATGTCCGGGAACTTCTTGAGTTGCAGCAAGCGTGTGAAGGAGCCTTTGGAAGTTCCAGAGGTTAGGTGTGATTAGCCTCCAGACTCCTCAGCGGAAATGGGCCTCATCTCGCCTGGAGGGGAGAACCTCCTGGATTTTCTCGAGTTGTGGCAGGTGCTCTCAACTTAAGACGGGACCTCAGGGACCGCTCTGGTGGCCTCCGGAAAGGCCAGTCCCCAAGCGAGTTGCTCTGGAGCCTCTCGGGATTCCTCTCCCGTCGATGCCGGGGCCTTAGACCTTTTTGGAGTCGGGGCCAGACCCTGAGGATGCCTCTCCAGTGCTGACATGAATCTTTCCGTACTTCTGGAGTCTCGCCAGGGGAGTCATTCCTCATCTCGTGTTGGGGCATGAACCTGCCATTTCCTCAGGAACTGTAGCAGCAGTGTCTCGCTTGCTGACGTGTGGATCAAAGGATCTGTCGCTTTCCATTGAGGCTTTCCCACGAGGCTTTCCAACAGGGCTGTCCCACGTACCACGGTGGTGTGAGTCGATCCTCGGCGTGAACGTCGAGGCAGTGCAGGGAAAACAGGTTCTTCTTGAATGGACTTAGACATCTGGGGGACTCTTGGAATGCTGGCAAGTCCCTGGAGTTCCTCTCGTCTTTCCTGTTGAAAGCGCCTCCTCTTGAGATGCGACGGGAAGGCCTGGAATTCTTTCCCGACGACGAAGGGAAAGGATCCCTCTTCTCGAGCTACAAGGCGGAAACGGGGCTCCGCTGGATGTGGGCGGGACCCTCGTCCTTCCTCTCGAGTGGAGATGGGTATGTCGGAGAACTTCTTGACTTGCAGCAAGGGTGTGAAGGACCCTTTGGAAGTTCCAGAGGTTAGTTGTGATTAGCCTCGAGACGCCTCAGCGGAAATGGGCCTCATCTCGCCTGGAGGGGAGAACCTCCTGATTTTCTCGAGTTGCGGCAGGTGCTCTCGAGTTTCGACAGAGACCTCAGGGACCCGCTCTGGTGACCTCAGGAAAGGCCAGTCCCCATGCGAGGTGCTAGGGGCCCTCTCAGGATTCCTCTCCTGTCGATGCCGGGGCCTAAGACCTTGTGTGGAGTCGGGACCGGAACCTGAGGATTGCTCTCCAGTGCTGACATGGATCTTGGCGTACTTCTGGAGTCTCCCAAGTGGCGTCAGTCCTCGGCTCGAGTGGGGTCATGCACGTGCGCTTTCCTCCTGAGCGGTAGCAGCAGTGTCACGCTTCTCGTCCCGTGGATCAAGGGATCTGTGGCTTTCCCTCGAGTCTTCCCATGAGGCTTTCTCTCAGGGCTATTCCACTTGCCACCATGGTTTGATCGATCCTCGGCGTGAAAGTTGAACCAGTGCAGGGAAAACAGGAACCTCCTTCCCCACAGTAAGGGGTACACTGTCCCCTTGGTCGGGTATCTCCAGGGCACTCGCGCTGGGGGGTTGCCCGTGGATATGCGGGCCTCAGGCTCCACGTGAGAAAAGCCCCAAATGGCATTAGCTGCCAGTCCAGACGCTGGCCCCTCAGGTCTCTGGCCGGAGCCTTGGCTCCAGGCAACTCAAAGCCCTTGGGGGTGGCACTCTGGGACTGCTGTAGGGAGTGGACGCCAAGAGCCCACGGAGGAGTTGGGGAGAGGGCAGGGGGGAAACAGAGGCGAGGACAGCGAGGGATCTAGGTGGAGGCGCTGGAGAGAGCGTCTGGTGTCCCAGAATGCCTCAGAGGAGCCAGCGGGGGACAGTCGAGGCCCAGGGACCTGTGGAATGTGAAAAGGCGGGAAATCCCAGAGCAAGGCAGGCTGGGAAAGGGGGCGTTGGTGGCCAATTCAAAGGGACCTAGGGGCGTTTCCTGGGCGGTGAGCTCCCTTGGCACTGCTGAGGGCCCCTGATTGATCCACCCGGGATTGATCCCACCCCCCGCTGAGAGGGAGGGCCACAAACCAAAGCCCCCGAACTGCCCGCCCACCCCAACGGGGATCTTGGCGGTCCGGGGCACAGCCGTGCCCTGGAAAAGCCCACTCACTCCACGGGACTCCGTCCAGGGTCTCTGCTTGGAAAGAGGCCAGGGGCGGCCCCCTCCATCTACCCACCCAAACCTTATTGACGTCAATGGGGGCGGAGCCGCCTCCCGCTTTCCAGAGTCCTGAGCTGCTGGGTCCCCGCCCACTTGGCCAGCAGTCTGCAGCGTGCCCGTGTGCCTCTCCCACCATGGCTTCGTCTGGCTCCTCCAGCACATCAAGCAGTACGTTTGCCCTCAGTCCCTGTGGTCGGATCACATCTCAGGGGATTTGTGGGTGGCCTGGGCAAGGGCTCTCGGCCAACGTGTTGACCCCCCTCCCACCCGAGAACGGCGGGGACCCATCGGCCAGGCCCGGGGTTCCGAGTCGTCAGGTGTGCCCAAATTCGGAGGGCCTGGCATCGTTCGTTCATCTTGCTCCTTTGGCACACGCATGGCTTCTCCGTTCTCTTTTCTGGGAAGACAGTGTTGTTTCAGGGGGCGTGCTGTGGGGGCGGGGGCCGGGGTTGGGTGGTGGTGGGAGCAGGTGCTGTGCTGGGATGAGGCCCTTTATCCTCATATCTTCCTGTGGGAATGGGAGCCGGGGAGCTCTGTGGCCTTGCTGCCTTTAGTGGCTTCCTCTGCACAGGGGCCTAGTGGCTTCTGCCTTTTGTCAGGCATTATGGGGTTTGGGCTTCGCTTTGGTGGCCTTGGCCTTTGCCTTGGCCTAGGCCTTGGCCTTGCCCTTGGCGTTGCCCTTGCCTTGGGCTGGGCCTTGCCTTGCCCTTGAATTTGAACTTGACCTTGACCTTGACCTTGACTTTGAACTTAACCTTAACCTTGAACTTGACCCTGAACTTGACCTTGACCTTGAACTTGAAGTTGACCTTGACCTTGAACTTGAAGTTGACCTTGACCTTGAACTTGAACTTAACCTTGAACTTGAACTTGACATTGACCTTGACCAACAACGGGAGACCTCGAGATTTGCTCAGAGCACCGGAGGTCCAGAAGCAGGGCCCTGTATCTCCCCTTCCCTTTGTGATCATTGCAAAGACATTCCTAGCTGATAGCGGGAGTGCCCCTGAAGAAGCAAGCTGTGGGAGTGTGTTTTGACACGACTGTGTGCCTTCCTGGCCTCATCTCCACAAGGGGCCTTTCCTCTCGAAGTAGGCCCCATGTCCCCTTGGGGAGGGTGTCATGCCTCTTTTCTCCTCACTGCCAAAGGGTGGAGCCAAGCTCGCTCTGTCAGAGGTACAAAAACAGCAATTGAATGGATTTTCAAGCTCTTGCTAGGCTGCACCCTTTCAGGGCCCACTTTACTGAAACAGGTGCTCTGTGGCCCCTGGTTGGGTATGCAGGTTCACAAACAGGGTGAGATCCTGTCCAAGCCAAGAATTTTCCTGAAAGACCTAGGCTCACTAGAGCTCTCCTCCAGAGCAAAGGGGATAGAGGAGATGTATGGAGGAGTCTTTGCCTTTCCCTGTGAGTGTGGGGCTACTCCCTACAGCCCCAAGGTCAGAGATAACTGCCTCTAAGAAAGGAATGGCAAGAAGCGCTATTCATGGAGGTTGGGACAGGGAGTTTGCAGCATGTGGGGAAAGAAAGACTTCTTCGGGGAAGAAGAGGCAACCACCGGGGGTGTGTTTGCAAGCCTCTATTTGGAAGGAACGGGTTTGCTTATACAACTCAAGACCTCCAGATCTGCTCAGAGGACTGAAGTTCCAGAGACAGGGCCATGTATCTCCCATTCCCTTTGAGATCCTTGCAAAGACATTCCTAGCAGATCGTGGGAGTGCCCATGAAGAAGCAAGCAGCGGGAGTGTGCTTGACATCACTGGCTGCCTACCTGGGCTCAGCTCCTCAAGGGGCCTTTCTCTCCTGGTAGGCCCTATGTCCCCTTTGGGAGAGGGTTGTGCCCTCTTCCCTCCACACTGCCAAAGGGTGGAAGTGGAGCAAACTCGTTCTCTCCGAGGTAAAAAAAAAAAAGACAAATTGGATGGATTTTTAAGCTCTTGCTATGCTGCACCCCTCCAGGACCCACTCGAGCAAAACAGGTGCCCTGTGGCCCCTAGGTCGGGTATGCAGGTTCACACACCGGGTGTGATACCGTCAAAGCCAATAATTTTTCTGACAGACCTAGGCTCACTAGAGCTCTCCTCCAGAGGAAAGGGGACAGAAAAGACGTGTGTGTAGAGGTGGCTCTGCCTTTCCAGGTCCCAATCTCAGGGATAACTGCCCCTAAGAAAGGACCTGCTGCTACTGCTGCTGCTAAGTTGCTTCAGTCGTGTTCGACTCTGTGCGACGCCATAGACGGTAGCCCACTAGGCTCCCCCGTCCCTGGGATTCTCCAGGCAAGAACAGTAAGTGGGTTGCCATTGCCTTCTCCAATGCATGAAAGTGAAAATGAAAGTGCAGTCGCTCAGTCGTGTCCGACCCTCAGCGACCCCACGGACTGCAGCCTACCAGGCTTCTCCGTCCATAGGATTTTCTGAAAGGAACTGCAAGAAGCGCTTTTCCAGGAGGCTGGGAAAGGGAGTTCGCAGGATGTGGGGAAAGAGAGCCTCCTTCGGGGAAGAATAGGCGGCCACTTGTTTTGTGTTGCAAACCTCTATTTGGAAGGAACAGGTTAGCTTATACAAAGGGAGACCTCCACATCTGCTCAGAGGACCGAAGTTGCAGAGGCAGGTCGGTGTATTTTCCCTTCACTTTGCGATCCTTGCAAAGACATTCCTTGCTGATAGATGATTCAGTAAGGGCCTTTGAGACTGTTGTTTTCTTTCCTAGGTTCAAAGATTCCTTCAGTTCCTAATATAGATATCCTAGAAATTATCTGACATCCGTGAAAATCTGATATGTCCTGGTCAAATGCTGTCAGTTATAATTCCAGTTATCATATTAAAGCATTTCAAGTCGCAGCAGTGACCAGATTACATTGTCAATTTCTATTTAATCAGGTTTTAACCATGTCCTCTATGGTTTCACACTGATGCCTTTGCAGAAATACTGTTACTTCAAGATACATGGAATATACTTTTTTTAAGCTTACCGATAATTTGTTTGTTTGTTTGTTTGTCTTCTGGTAAGCTGGTACCAGATGGAATTTAGTCTCCTCTCTAGGTTAAGAGAACAAAGTTTTCTTAGAATGCAATTTTTGATAACAGACTATGAGTTTCTTTACCTTTCATTGATTTATAATTGTTTTCATCATCTGTTTTTTTACTTCGGTAAAGTAAATAAGCCTTATTTAAGATTTTGGTACATGTTGGATGGACTAAGCTTTCCCCACTCTTGCAAGTTCCCTTAACCCTTCAGATTCTTCTCGTGGGACCAAGATCTCACTTTCCTCCAGAGGGACAATCCAAGCTTTTTATTCGTTGATCTGCCCCTGACATCAGAGTCCATTTGAGCACGAGTTGGCATATAATTTAGGCATGAAACTATGACTACATAAAGAAAAGGTGACTTTATGATTCAGGGATGGCCATGATATGCCTTGCACTTCAGAGAAAATGGGTTAAAATGATTTTTTTTTCTTCAAAACTGCACAGCCAGTTCTTTCAGCATATGCAATTGAAAACATCTAGTCATTAGGTCAGTTTTCATTCCAATCCCAAAGAAAGGCAATGACAAAGAATATTCAAGCTGCTGGACAATTGCACTCATCTCACACACTAGTAAAGTAATGCTCAAAATTCTCCAAGTTCACATGAACTGTGAACTTCCAAATGTTCAAGAGGGATTTAAAAAATGCAGAGAAACCAGAGATCAAACTGCCAACATCCACTGGATCATTGAAAAAGCAAGAGAGTTCCAGAAAAAAAGACATCTATTTCTGCTTTATTGACTATGCCCAAAGCCTTTGACTGTGTGGATCACAATAAACTGGGAAAAAATTCTGAAAGAGATGGGAATACCAGACCACCTGACCTGTCTCTTGAGAAACCTGTATGCAGGTCAGGAAGAAACAGTTCGAACTGGACATGGAACAACAGACTGGTTCTAAATAGGAAAAGGAATATGTCAAGGCTGTATATTGTCAGCCCTGCTTATTTAACTTATATGCAGAGTACATCATGAGAAACACTGGGCTGGAGGAAGCACACGCTGGAATCCAGATTGCTGGGAGAAATATCAAGAATCTCAGATATGCAGATGACACCACCCTTATGGCAGAAAGTGAAGAAGAACTAAAGAGTCTCCTGATGAAAGTGAAAGAGGAGAGTGAAAAAGTTAGCTTAAAGCTCAGCATTCAGAAAACTAAAATCATTGCATCCAGTCTCATCACTTCATGGCAAATAGATGGGAAAACATTGGAAACAGCAGCAGACTATTTTTGGGGGCTTGGAAATCACTGCAGGTTGATGGCTGCCTCCATGAACTTAAAACATATTTATGACTTGGAAGAAAAGTGATGACCAAAATAGACAGCATATTAAAAAGCCGAGACGTTGCTTTGCCAACAAAGATCCATCCAGTCAAGGCTATGGTTTTTCCATATGTCATGGATGGATATGAAAGATGTACTATAAAGAAAGTGACAGCTGAAAATTGGATGCTTTTGAACTGTGGTGTTGAAGAAGATGCTTGTAGGTCGCTTAGACTACAAGGAGACGCAACCACTCCATCCTAAAGGAAATCAGGTCTGAATATACATTGGAAGGACTAATACTGAACCTGAAACTCCAATACTTTGGCCACTTGATGTGAAGAGCTGACTCACTTGGAAGTTGCTTTGATTTGCCTGTGAGTGTGGGAGCCCT
>NW_017215968.1:0-23654 GCF_001704415.2 Capra hircus
AGGTTCCTGGAACCGACTCCACACAAGGCCTTCTAGGCCCGAATCGACGGGAGTGGAATCCCGAGAGGCCCCCGAGCAACTCGCATGGGGACTGGCCTTTCCTGAGGCCACCAGAGCGGTCCCTGAGGTCCCCGTCGTAAGTCGAGAGCACCTGCCCAACTCGAGAAAATCCAGGAGGTTCTCCCCTCCAGGCGAGATGAGGCCCTTTCCGCTGAGGGTCTCGAGGCTAATCACACCTAACCTCTGGAACTTCCAAAGGGTCCTTCACACCCTTGCTGCAACTCAAGAAGTTCCCCGACATACCCGTCTCCACTCGAGAGGAAGCACGAGAGTCCCGCCCACATCCAGAGGAGCCCCGATTTCCGCCTCATAGCTCGAGAGGAGGGATCCTTTCCCTGCGTGTGCGGGAAAGAATTCCCGGCGTTCCCAGTCGCATCTCAGAGGAGGCTCTCCACAGGAAAGGCGAGAGGAACTCCAGGGTCGTGCCACCATTCCCAGAGTCCCCAGATGTCTCAGTCCATTCCAGGGAAACCTGTTTTCCCTGCACTGCCTCGATTTCAAGCCGAGGATCGACTCACACCACGGTGGCACGTGGGACAGCCCTGTGGTGGAAAGCCTCGTGGGAAAGCCTCGAGGGAAAGCCACAGATCCCTTGATCCACGCGAAGGGAAGCGTGACACTGCTGCTACAGCTCGGGAGGAAAGCGCACGTGCATGCCGCCGACTCGAGACGAGGACTGACTCCCCTGGGGAGACTCCAGAAGTACCCCAAGATCCATGTCAGCACTGGAGAGGAATCCTCAGGTTCCGGCACCGACTCCACACAAGGTCTTAGGCCCGGCATCGACGGGAGAGGAATCCCGAGAGGCCCCCGAGCAACTCGCATGGGGACTGGCCTTTCCTGAGGCCACCAGAGCGGGTCCCTGAGGTCCCCGTCGTAAGTCGAGAGCACCTGCCGCAACTCGAGAAAATCCAGGAGGTTCTCCCCTCCAGGCGAGATGAGGCCCATTTTCCGCTGAGGCGTCTCGAGGCTAATCACATCTAACCTCTGGAACTTCCAAAGGGTCCTTCACACCCTTGCTGCAACTCAAGAAGTTCCCCGACTATACCGTCTCCACTCGAGAGGAAGCACGAGAGTCCTGCCACATCCAGAGGAGCCCCGTTTCCGCCTCCTAGCTCGAGAGGAGGATCCTTTCCCTGCGTGGTCGGGAAAGAATTCCCGGTGTTCCCTGTCGCATCTCAAAGAGGAGGCGCTCTCTCACAGGAAAGGCGAGAGGAACTCCAGGGTCGTGCCACCATTCCCAGAGTCCCCCAGATGTCTCAGTCCATTCCAGGGAAACCTGTTTTCCCTGCACTGCCTCGACTTTCAAGCCGAGGATCGACTCACACCACGGTGGCACGTGGGACAGCCCTGTGGAAAGCCTCGTGGGAAAGCCTCAGAGGGAAAGCCACAGATCCCTTGATCCACCGAACGGGAAGCGTGACACTGCTGCTACAGCTCGGGAAGGAAAGCGCACGTGCATGCCCTCCACTCGAGACGAGGACTGACTCCCCTGGGGAGACTCCAGAAGTACCCCAAGATCCATGTCAGCACTGGAGAGGAATACCTCAGGTTCCGGCACCGACTCCACACAAGGTCTTAGGCCCCGGCATCGACGGGAGAGGAATCCCGAGAGGCCCCGAGCAACTCGCATGTGGACTGGCCTTTCCTGAGGCCACCAGAGCGGGTCCCTGAGGTCCCCGTCGTAAGTCGAGAGCACCTGCCGCAACTCGAGAAATCCAGGAGGTTCTCCCCTCCAGGCCGAGATGAGGCCCATTTCCGCTGAGGCGTCTCGAGGCTAATCACACCTAACCTCTGGAACTTCCAAAGGGTCCTTCACACCCTTGCTGCAACTCAAGAAGTTCCCCGACATACCCGTCTCCACTCGAGAGGAAGCACGAGAGTCCCGCCCACATCCAGAGGAGCCCCGTTTCTGCCTCATAGCTCGAGAGGATGGGATCCTTTCCCTGCGTGGTCGGGAAAAGAATTCCCGGCAGTTCCCGTCGCATCTCAAAGAGGAGGCGCTCTCCACAGGAAAGGCGAGAGGAACTCCAGGTGTCGTGCCACCATTCCAGAGTCCCCAGATGTCTCAGTCCATTCAGGGAAACCTGTTTTCCCTGCACTGCCTCGACTTTCAAGCCAGAGGATCGACCTCACACCACGGTGGCACGTGGGACAGCCCTGTGGGAAAGCCTCGTGGGAAAGCCTCGTGGGAAAGCCTCGAGAGAAAGCCACAGATCCCTTGATCCACTCGTCGGGAAGCGTGACACTGCTGCTACAGCTCGGAAGGAAAGCGCACGTGCATGCCCCCTCTCGAGACGAGGACTGACTCCCCTGGGGAGACTCCAGAAGTACCCCAAGATCCATGTCAGCACTACAGAGGAATCCTCAGGTTCCGGCACCGAATCCACACAAGTTCTTAGGCCCCAGCATAGACTGGAGAGGAATCCCGAGAGGCCCCCGAGCAATTCGCGTGGGGACTGGCCTTTCCTGAGGCCACCAGAGCGGGTCCCTGAGGTCCCCGTCGAAAGTCGAGAGCACCTGCCGCATCTCGAGAAAATCCAGGCGGTTCTCCCCTCCTGGCAACATGAGGACCATTTCCACTGAGGCGTCTCGAGGCTAATCACACCTAACCTCTGGAACTTCCAAAGGGTCCTTTACACCCTTGCTGCAAATCCAGAATTTCCCCGACATAGCCGTCTCCACTCGAGAGGAAGCACGAGAGTCCCGCCCACATACAGAGGAGCACCGTTTCCGCCTCCTAGCTCGAGAGGAGGGATCCTTTCCCTCCGTGGTCGGGAAAGAATTCCCGGCGTTCCCCGTCGCATCTCAAGAGGAGGCGCTCTCCACAGGAAAGTCGAGAGGAAGTCCAGGGTCGTGCCACCATTCCCAGATTCGCCAGATGTCTCAGTCCATTCCAGGGAAACCTGTTTTCCTTGCACTGCGTTGACTTTCAAGCCATCGATCGACTCACACCACGGTGGCACGTGGGATAGCCCTGTGGGAAAGCCTCGTGGGAAAGCCACAGTTCCCTTGATCCAGGCGAAGGGAAGCATGACACTGCTGCCACAGCTCCGGAGGTAAGCGCACGTGCATGCGCCCACTCAAACGAGGACTGACTCCCCTGGGGAGACTCCAGAAGTACCCCAAGATCCTTGTCAGCACTGCAGAGGAATCCTCAGGTTCCGGCACCGACTCCACACAAGGTCTTAGGCCCCGGCGTCGATGGTAGAGGAATCCCGAGAGGCCCCCGATGCAACTCGCATGTGGACTGGCCTTTCCTGAGGCCACCAGAGCGGGTCCCTGAGGTCCCAGTCTTAAGTCGAGAGCACCTGCCGCAACTCGAGAAAATCCAGGAGGTTCTCCCCTCCAGGCGAGATGAAGCCCATTTCCGCTGAAGCGTCTGGAGGCTAATCACACCTAACCTCTGGAACTTCCAAAGGGTCCTTCACACCCTTGCTGCAACTCAAGAAGTTCCCCGACATACCCGTCTCCTCTCGATAGGAAGCACGAGGGTCCCGCCCACATCCAGAGGAGCCCCTTTCCGCCTCGTAGCCCGAGATGTGGGATCCTTTCCCTGCGTAGTCAGGAAAGAATTCCCGGCGTTCCCGTCGCATCTCAAGTGGAGGCGCTCTCCACAGGAAATGCGAGAGGAACTCCAGAGTCGTGCCACCATTCCAAGAGTCCCCTAGATGTCTCAGTCCATTCCAGAGGAACCTGTTTTCCCTGCACTGCCTCGACTTTCACGCCGAGGTTCGACTCACACTTCGGCGGCATGTGGGACAGCCCTCTGGGATAGCCTCGTGGTAAAGCCTGGAGGAAAAGCCACAGATCACTTGATCCACGCGACCGGAAGCGTGACACTGCTGCTACAGCTCGGGAGGAAAGCGCACGTGCATGCCCCCATTCGAGACGAAGACTGACTTCCCTGGGGGGGCTCCAGAAGTACCCCAAGATCCATGTCAGCACTGTAGAGGAATCCTCAGGTTCCTGCCCCAACTCCTCACAAGGTCTTTTTTTTTCCTTTCCTTTTTACTCTTTTCTTTGCATTTATTTAAACACAGTTCTCAAAACTTTTGAGTGAAATTGGGCCTCCTTTGGTAAGCAAAGAACCTGAAAGTAGTATTTAAAAATGAACAGGCAAAGTCTTCAGATCATCCACAACACAGGTGTAGTGTTCCCTTCTTTTTTCTCAAAACTCTGAAGCACCCAGTTTTTCCATATAGTCTTAAAAGCTAGAAGAACAAGAGTACATTTGTGGTGGAATATTATTTTCACTTGCTGATTACTAATTGAAATACCATTATCCCCTTCTAACAGCTTTAAGAAATAGCCTTTTTAAGGCATACATTGTGCAACTCATCTTATTCCCTGCTATGTATAATACAGATTACATAAAGGCTGACAAAGTCACATTTATATAAGCATTAAGCATTTGCTGTATTGAAAGATCTTTAGTTTTTAACACTAGCAGTATAGAGTTACAGAGCGTAATTTTTATCACTTAACTGGCAGGTATATTAAGTATGGTATGTTTCATGGACTCGAGGAAAACGGGCATTTTTTTCTTTAATTTACTACTGACAATCTAATCAGAACAGTTCTCCTAAGCATTGATATGTTAGAAAGAAAAGTAAAAACCAAACGTTATTGTTGCTTTTTGCCATTTGGTAGCATTTTACACACAGGCTTCAATCTTCAGAATACCCTGTATTCAGTAGAAAAACCATTTAAATGAAGTTCTGTACAATAGAAACTTCTCAGCAGTCAAAATTTTAGACTGTAAAAAAATACATGTAAAACATACTTTTCTGAAAACACTTAACTTTGAACAAAGCACCGAACTACACAAATGCAGAATGAAAACAGCATTTCAACTCCACCAAAAGTAGTCATCATAAAAGGTGTAAAAGTCACCTAACTTCACCAGGCACTGTTCACTTTTTAAACAGGAGACAATAAAAAATATTGTCCACAAACAATATCCCAACTCTAGGGCAGGTTTCAGAAAGTCTTCATCTTCATGCTTTAATAGCGACGAGGTGAGTATGATCGAGATCTGGAACGTGATCTGTATCCTCCACGACTATAGTAGGGAGAAGGTGACCGTCTTCTGTATTTCTGATCCCTGTCTTGAGCAGCTCTCCATCCTCCTCCTCCTCCTCCTCCTCCTCTGTACGATCTGCTGTAATAGTCCCGATCATCATAGCCTCGATCATATCCTCTGTCATAGTAATCTCGACGGCGTGAGCTGCCATAGGTAGGTCTCCCCATGTAAATTCCTGCTGTTGGAGTATGTGGTCTTTTCGTTATGGAGAAGTCAACTCTGATCCTACATCCATCAAGCTCCATTCCATTGGCACGCTCTTTTGCTTCCTTGGCATCATCTACATTTTCAAAGTATACAAAGGCAAATCCTCTTGAACGTCTAGACTGCTGGTCATATACAATAGATACATCAGCAATTGGGCCATATTTAGAGAACATTTCTCTTAGATCTCTTTCTGTAGTATACAAGCTCAATCCAAATACTCCAAGACAACAGTTAGGATCAGGATTTGCCTGATTCCCAACATGACGCCAGCGAGTAGACATGGGAGAATGACTGTGGCTATGCCGTCTTCGATAATCTCTGCTGTAAGATCTGCTACGAGATCTTCTATGGGACCGGGACCGAGATCGTGACCTTGTATAATGCCTCCGAGAACTTCTTCTGGATCTAGACCTAGATTCCGATCTGGACCTGGACTTTGATCTGGAACGCCTGGAATCTTCCTTGGAGCGAGACCTTGCAGGGGTATGACTTGCAGATTTCCCAGATCCATGAGCACTTCCGCTTCTGGAAGCAGAACGGGATTCCCCCTCGCCGTAGTTCTCCTCGCCGCTGTCGCTCATGACTTTCACTGCTGTCGCCGCTCGATGTGCTTCAATCGAAGCTGCCAACCTCTCGCACCTTCAGTGTAGAGGCTCCGCCGCAGCCTCACACCACACACCGGTGCCCCAGGCACTGAGAACCGAAACGCTCCGCGCCGCCTCCGCTCGGGCTCTCCACACAAGGTCTTAGGCCCCGGCATCGACGTGAGAGGAATCCTGAGAGGCCCCCTAGCAACTCCCATGGGCACTGGCCTTTTCTGAGGCCACAGGAGCGGGTCCCTGAGGTCCCCATCCTAAGACGAGAGCACCTGCTCCAACTCAAGATAATCCAGGAGGTTCTCCCCTCCAGGCGAGATGAGGCCCATTTCCCCTGAGGCATCTCGAGGCTAATCACACCTAACCTCTGGAACTTCCAAAGGGTCTTTGACACCCCTGCTGCAAGTCAAGAAGATCACCGACATACCCGTCTCCACTCGAGATGAAGCACGAGGGTCCCGCCCACATCCAGAGGAGCCCCGTTTCCGCCTCGTATCTAGAGAGGAGGGATCCTTTCCCTGCGTGGTCGGGAAAGAATTCCTGGCGTTCCCGTCGCATCTCAAGAGGAAGTGCTCTCCACAGGAAAGGCCAGAGGAACTCCAGGGTCGTGCCACCATTCCAAGAGTTCCCCAGATGTCTCAGTCCATTCCAGAGGAACCTGTTTTCCCTGCACTGCCACGACTTTCACGCCGAGGATCGTCTCACACCAAGGTGGCATGTGGGACAGCCCTGTGGGAAAGCCTCATGGGAAAGCCTAGAGGGAAAGCCACAGATCCCTTGATCCACGCGACGGGAAGCGTGACACTGCTGCTACCGCTCGGGAGGAAAGCGCACGTGCATGCCCCCACTCGAGACGAGGACTGACTCCCCTGGGGAGACTCCAGAAGTACCACAAGATCCATGTCAGCACTGGAGAGGAATCTTCAGGTTCCAGCCCCGACTTACACACAAGGTCTTAGGCCCCGGCATCAACAGGAGAGGAATCCTGAGAGGCCCCCTAGAAACTTGAATGGGGACTGGCCTTTCCTGAGGCCACCAGAGCTGGCCCCTGAGGTCCCCGTCGTAAGTCGAGAGCACCTGCCGCAACTCGAGAAAATCCAGGAGGTTCTCCCCTCCAGGCGAGATGAGGCCCATTTCCACTGAGGTGTCTCGAGGCTAATCACACCTAACCTCTGGAACTTCCAAAAGGTACTTTACACCCTTGCTGCAACTCAAGAAGTTCCCCGACATACCCGTCTCCACTCGAGAATAAGCAAGATGGTCCCCCCCACATCCACAGGAGGCGCGTTTCCGCCTCGTCGCTCGAGATGAGGGATCCTTTCCTTCTGGGGGCCAGCGTGAGGAATTCCGCCTATGGCAAAGGTCATGAGGAAGGAGGCTTGGCATGCGCAAAGGCGTGATCAAGCCTCAGGTAACCCCCTGTTCCCGAGCATCGAACCCCAAAACCAGAGTCTGTTTTATGCTCTCACCTACACTTCTGACTTTACGGGGGCTCTCCCCCATAACTGTTTCTCTCGGAGAAGAAGTAAACGTGCAGCTTCAAGGCAATAAATATTCTTGGGCATGACAAGAGTGTTTCAGCTTGCTGACTCCTCTGAAGGTTATCTAGCCCACCTTTATAGGTTTGTCCGGCCACATGTGATTGTTTACAGCCTCCCAACCTGAGAGGCATGAGATGTTTTAGACTTACTAAAGGCAAATTATTTTGGGGAGTTAGAAATTATTAGTATAGTTGGTTAGGAATTATATTGGTGAAGGGTTCTTCATTTGTTGTGTCAAAAATTGCTGCTAATTCCCTGCTCTGGGTGGGACAAGGATATTTTAGGTCAAACCTCTCTGCTGACAGACCAGCTTGTGTGACAGGATTATCCATACTGCTGCCACTAGGCGCAAGATTGTTTACTACCTCTCAACTGTAAACAGCACAGAGAGTTTTGGAGTATTTTGAGAGTCTTAATTAGCATAGGACTTTTTCTTCTTGTTGAGTCAATGATTGCCACCAGGCCTCCATATCCTTAGGCACTTGGGAATATATTAATCAATGTATTTGGAATATAGCAAAGGAAATATAGCAGTTTTTGATGTTAGCAATACTAGACTTTTTGAGTTAATGGATTTTCACTTTTGTAATAGATCACTGTACTTTGTTATATATCACTGTGTCCTTTCTATGTAAGAATGTAACTTTATCATATCTTAAGACTAAATAGATCTTAAGGGGAGAATTGATGAAAGGATTTTCATTTGTTAGGCTGATGTTTGCTGATAAATCTCCATGTTCCCTACCCTTATAATGAATATAACTAGTATATAGGAGAAATAAGTATTAACCTTTAAGCATATAGGAGAAATAAGAATTCACCTTTAAGACTAATCATGTTAACCTTGGGTTAAATAAATTCCTTTCTTGATTGTAACTCACTACACCCTCACCCTATAGGAATGTAACTTTATTTGGAGGGTGGTGCCTGGTTTAAGAAAAAACACCCTTGGAAGAAATAAGTTTATTTGGTTATCAGAAAGAAAGGATCATAAAATGTCAGCAGGTCTCATTCATGGCCAGAAGATGATGTAAGATCCCTAAGACCTTTTTTTTATACATTTATGTGAAGCACCTGATTTTGATAAAGGTCAGGATGCCGACTCCTGCGTGACTCTGTATTCATCCCTATGTGTAACAAGAGGTATACAAGCAAAACCAAAAATAAAGAAATCAGATCAGTTTCCGGAAAGACTGATTCCCCCATGTCGCTTCTTTTTTGCTCCCGTTTTTCTGGCTGAATTCTCTACTGGAGGATGGATGCTATTCCACGTAATCCAAGTTATTCAGCCTCTTTTTCTCCAATAATCTTCCTACTACACTATCCATTTCTAATCTCTTTATATCTGGGATTAAATATGTATATTTCCAAAGACAATGACTACGTCCCCACCTTCGAATCACCCTGGATCCACCGGGGCTGGACCACGGCACTTTCCCTGCTTGGTCGGGAAAGAATTCCCGGCGTTCCCACCGCATCTCAAGAAGAGGCGCTCTCCACAGGAAAGGCGAGAGGAACTCCAGGGTCGTGCCACAATTCCAAGAGTCCCCCAGATGTCTCAGTCCATTCCAGAGGAACCTGTTTTCCCTGCACTGCCTTGATTTGCACGCCGAGGATCGACTGGCACCACGGTGGCACGTGGGACAGCGATGTGGGAAAGCCCCGTAGGAAATACCTCGAGGGAAAGACACAGATCTCTTGATCCACGCGACGGGCAGCGTGACACTGCTACTGCAGCTCGGGAGGTAAGCGTTCTTGCATGATCCCGCTGAGAAGAGGACTGACACCCCTGGGGAGACTCAAGAAGTACCCCAAGAACCATGTCAGAACGGGAGAGGAATCCTCAGGTACCGGCCTCGACTTCACACAAGGTCTTAGGCGCCACCATCGACGGGAGAGGAATCCCGAGAGGCCCCGTAGCCACTCGGATGGGAACTGGCCTTTCCTGACGCCACCAGAGCGGGTCCCTGAGGTCCCAGCGTACGTTGAGAACACCTGCCACAATTCGAGAAAATCCAGGAGGTTCTCCCCTCCAGGCAAGATGAGGCCAATTTCCGCTGAGGCTCTCGAGGCTAATCACACCTAAACTCTGGAAATTCCAAAGGTTCCTTCACAACCTTGCTGAAACTCAAGAAGTTCCCCGACATACCGTCTCCACTCCAGAGGAAGCATGAGGGTCCTGCCCACATCCAGAGGAGCCCCGTTTCTGCCTCGGACCTCGAGATGACGGATCCTTTCCCTGCTTGGTCGGGAAAGAATTCCCGGCGTTCCCGTCCCATCTCAAGAGGAGGCGCTCTCCACAGGAAAGGCGAGCGGAACTCCAGGGTCGTACCACCATTCCAAGAGTCCCCCAGATGTCTCAGTCCATTCCAGAGGAACCTGTTTTCCCTGCACTGCCTCGACTTTCAAGCCGAGGATCGACTCACACCATGGTGGCAGGTGGGACAGCCCTGTGGGAAAGACTCTTGGGAAAGCCTTGAAGGAAAGACTTGAGTGAAAGCTACAGATCCCTTGACCACGCGTTAGGAAGCGTGACACTGCTGCTACAGCTCGGGAGGAAAGCGCACGTGCATGCCCACACTCGAGACGAGGACTGACTTCCCTGGGGAGACTCCAGAAGTACCCCAAGAACCATGTCAGCACTGGAGAGGAATCCTCAGGATCCGGCCTCGACTCCACACAAGGTCTTAGGCCCCGGCATCGACCCAAGAGGAATCCCGAGAGTCCCCCTGGCAACTTGCATGGGGACTGGCCTTTCCTGAGGCCACGAGACCGGGTCCCTGAGGTCCCCGTCGTAATTCGAGAGCACCTGCCGTAACTCGAGAAATCCAGGAGATTCTCCCCTACAGGCAAAATGAGGCCTATTTCCACTGACGCATCTAGAGGCTAAGCACACCTAACCTCTGGAACTTCCAATGGTTCCTTCACACACTTGCTGCAACTCAAGAGCTTTCCCGACATACCCGTCTACACTCAAAGGAAGCACGAGGGTCCCGCCCGCATCCAGAGAAGCCCCGATCCCCCCTCGAGGCTCCAAAGGAGAGATCTTTTAACTGCTTGAATTTCCCGAGTCGAAGACCTTGTGTTGAGTTGGGACCGGAAACTGAGGATTCCTCTCCAGTGCTGACGTGGATTTTTGGGTACATCTGGACTCTCCCCAGGGGAGTCAGTCCTCGTCTCGAGTGGGGAAATGCACGTGGGCTTTCCTCCCTAACGGTGGCAGCAGTGTCATGCTACCCGACGGGTGGATCAAGGGATGTGTGGCTTTCCCTGTAGGATTTCCCATGAGGCTTTCCCACGAGGCTAACACACAGGGCTGTCCCACGTGCCACCGTGGTGTGAGTCGATCCTCGGCGTGACAGTCAAGGCAGTGCAGGTAAAAGAGTTTCCTTTGGAATGGACTCAGTCCTCTGGGGGACTCTTGGAATGGTGGCACGACCCTGGAGTTCCTCTCGCCTTTCCTGTGGAGAGCGCTTCCTCTTGAGATGCGACGGGAATGCCGGGAATTCTTTCCCGAACTCGCAGGGAAAGGATCCCTCATCTCGAGCTACAAGGAGGAAAAGGGCCTCCTCCGGATGTGCAAGGGACGCTCGCGGTTCCTCTCGAGTGGACAAGGGTATGTCGGGGAACTTCTTGAGTTGCAGCAAGGGTGTGAAGGACCCTATGGAAGTTCCAAAGGTTAGATGTGATTAGCCTCGAGTCACCTCAGCGGAAATGGGCCTCATCTAGCCTGGAGGGGAGAATCTCCAGGATTTTCTCGAGTTGCAGTAGGTGTTCTCGATTTACGACGGGGACCACAGGGACCCTAACTGGTGGCCTCAGGAAAGGCCACTCTCCGTGCGAGTTGCTTATTGGCCTCTCGGGATTCCTCTCCCTTCAATGCTGGGGCCTAAGACCTTTTGTGAAGTCGGGGCCGTAAACTGAGAATTATTCTCCAGTGCTGACATGGAACTTGGGGTACTTCTGAGTCTCCCCAGGGGAGTCAGTCCTCGTCTCGAGTGGGGGCATGCACGTGCGCTTTCCTCCCGAGCTGTGGAAGCATTGTCACGCTTCCCATCGCGTGGATCAAGGGATCTGTGGCTTTCCCTCGAGGCTTTCCCTCAAGGCTTTCCCACGAGGCTTTCCTACGAGGCTTTACCACAGGGCTGTCCCACGTGCCACTGTGGTTTGAGTGGATCTTCGGCGTGAAAGTCGAGGCAGTTTGGGGAAAACAGGTTCCTCTGAAATGGACTGAGACATCTGGGGGACTCTTGGAATGGTGGCCTGACCTGGAGTACATATCCCCTTTCCTGTGGAGAGGGCCTCCTCTTGAGATGCGACGGGAACCTCGGGAATTCTTTTTCGACCAAGTAGGGAAAGGATCCCTCATCTCGAGCAAAGAGGCAGAAACGGGGCTCCTTTGGATGTGGGCGGGACCCTTCAGCTTCTCTCGAGTGCATACGGGTATATCGGGGAACTTCTTGAGTTGCAGCAAGGGTGTGAAGGAACCTTTGGACGGTCCAGGGGGTAGGTGTGATTGGCCTCGAGATGCTTCAGCAATAATGCGCCTCTGCTCGCCTGGAGGGGAGAACCTCCAGGATTTTCTCGACTTGCGGCAGGTGCTCTCGACTTACGACGGGGACCTCAGGGACCCGCTCTGGTGGCCTCAGGAAAGGCAGGTCCCCATGCGAGTTGCTAGGGGACCTACCTGGATTCCTCTACCGTAGATGCCGGAACCTAAGACCTTGTCTGGAGTTGGGGCCGGAAGCTGAGGATTCCTCTCCAGGCCTGACATGGATCTTGGGGTACTTCTGGAGTCTCCCCAGGCGATTCAGTCCTCATCTCGAGTGGGGGCATGCACGTGCGCTTTCCTCCTGAGCTCTAGCACCAGTGTCAGTCTTCCCGGCCCGACGATCAAGGGATCTGTGGCTTTCCATCTGGGCATTCCCACCAAGTTTTCCAAACAGGCTTTCCCACAGGGCTGTCCCAAGTGCCACCGTTGTGTGGGTCGATCATCTGCGTGAATGTCGAGGCAGTGTAGGGGAAACAGGTGTCCATGGAATGGACTGAGACATCTGGAGGACTCTGGGAATGGTGGCACGACCCTGGAGTTCCTCTGGCCTTTCCTGTGGAGAGCGCATGTTCTTGAGATGCGACGGGAACACCGGGAATTCTTTCCCGACCACACACTGAAAAGATCCCCCGTCTCGAGCTAGGAGGCGGAAACGGGGCTCCTCTGGATGTGGGCGGGACTCTCGTCCTTCCTCTCGAGTGGAGACGGGTATGTTGGGGAACTTCTTGAGTTGCAGCAAGGGTGTGAAGGACCCTTTGGAAGTTCCTGAGGTTAGGTGTGATTAGCCTCGAGACACCTCAGCGGAAATGGGCCTCATCTCGCCTGGAGGGGAGAACCTCCTGGATTTTCTCGAGTTGTGGCAGGTACTCTGGACTTACGACGGGGACCTCAGGGACCCGCTCTGGTGGCCTCAGGAAAGGCCAGTCCCCATGCGAGTTGCTCGGGGCCTCTCGGGATTCCTCTCCCGTCGATGCCGGGGCCTAAGACCTTGTGTGGATCCGTGCCGGAACCAGAGGATTCCTCTCCAGTGCTGACATGGATCTTGGGGTTCTTCTGGAGTCTCCCCAGGGGAGTCAGTCCTCGTTACGAGTGGGGGCATGCACGTGCGGTTTCCTCCCGAGCTGTAGCAGCGGCGTCATGCTTCCCTTCGCGTGGATCAAGGGATCTGAGGCTTTCCATCGAGGCTTTCCCACGAGGCTTTCCCACGAGACTTTCCCACAGGATTGTCCCACGTGCCACCGTGGTGTGAGTCGATCCTCGTCCTGAAAGTCGAGACAGTGCAGGGAAAACAGGTTTCCCTGGAATGGACTGAGACATCTTGGGTACTCTGGGAATGGTGGCACGACCCTGGAGTACCTCTCAACTTTCCTGTGGAGAGCGCCTACTCTTGAGATGCGACGGGAACGCCGGGAATTCTTTACCGAACACGAAGGGAAAGGATCCCACCTCTCGAGCTAGGAGACGGAAACGGGGCTCCTCTGGATGTGGGCGGGACTCTCGTTCTTACTCTCGAGTGGAGACGGGTATGTCGGGGAACTTCTTGAGCTGCAGCAAGGGTGTGAAGGACCCTTTGGAAGTTCCAGATCTTAGGTGTAATTAGCGTCGAGACGCCTCAGCGCAAATTGGCCTCATCTCGCCTTTAAGGACGCCAAGATCCATGTCAGCACTGGAGAGGAATCCTCAGGTTCCGGCACCGACTCCACACAAGGTCTTAGGCCCCGGCATCGACGGGAGAGGAATCCCGAGAGGCCCCCGAGCAACTCGCATGGGGAATGGCCTTTCCTGAGGCCACCAGAGCGGATCCCTCAGGTCCTCATCTTAAGTCGAGATCACCTGTCCCAACTCGAAAAAATCCAGGAGGTTCTCCCCTCCAGGCAAGATGAGGCCCATTTCCGCTGAGGCGTCTCCAGGCTAATCACACCTAAACCTCTGGAACTTCAAAAGGGTTCTTCACACCCTTGCTGCAACTCAAGAAGTTCCCCGACATACCCGTCTCCACTCGAGAGGAAGCACGAGAGTCCCGCCCACACCCAGAGGAGCCCCGTTTCCGCCTCACAGCTAGAGAGGAGGTATCCTTTCCCTGCGTGGTCGGGAAAGAATTCCCGGTCTTCCCGTCACAACTCAAGAGGAGGCGCTCTCAACAGGAAAGGTGAGAGGAACTCCAGGGTCGTGCCACCATTCCCAGAGTACCCCAGATATCTCAGTCAATTCCAGGGAAACCTGTTTTCCCTGCACTGCCTCGACTTTCAAGCCGAGGATCGACTCACAGCACGTTGGCACGTGGGACAGCCCTGTGGGAAAGCCTCGTGAGAAAGCCACTGATCCCTTGATCCACTCGACGGGAAGAATGACACTGCTGCTACAGCTCGGGAGGAAAGCGCTCTTCAATGCCCCCCTCGAATGAGGACTGACTCCCCTGGGGAGATTCCCGAAGAACCCCAAGATCCATGTCAGCACTGGAGAGGAATCCTCAGGTTCCAGGACCGACCCACAAAAGGTCTTAGGCCCCGGCATCGACGGGAGAGGAATCCCGAGAGGCCACCAAGCAACTCGCATGGGGACTGGCCTTTCCTGCGGCCACCAGAGCGGGTCCCTGAGGTGCCCGTCGGAAGTCGAGAGCGCCTGCCGCAACTCGAGAAATCCAGGAGGTTCTCCCCTCCAGGCGAGATGAGGCGCATTTCCGCTGAGGCGTCTAGAGGCTAATTGCACCTAACATCTGGAACTTCCAAAAGGTCCTTCACACCCTTTCTGCAACTGAATAAGTTCCCCGACATACTCGCCTCCACGCGAGAGGAAGCACGAGAGTCCCACCCACATCCAGAGGAGCCGCGATTCCGTCTCATAGCTCGAGAGGAGGGATCATTTCCCTGCGTGGACGGGAAAGAATTCCCGGCGTTTCCGTCGCATCTCAAGAGGAGGCGCTCTCCACAGGAAAGTTGAGAGGAACTCTAGAGTCTGGCCACCATTCCCAGAGTCCCCCAGTTGTCTCAATCCATTCCCTGCACTACCTCGACTTTCAAGCCGACGATCGACTCAAACTACGGCGGCACCAGGGACAGCCCTGTGGGAAAGACTCGTGGGAAAGCCTCCTGGGAAAGCCTCGAGGGAAACCACAGAACCCTTGATCCACTCGAATTGAAGCATGACACTGCTGCTACAGCTCGGGAGGAAAGGGCACGGGCATGTCCCCACTCGAGACGAAGACTTACTCCCCTCGGGAGACACCAGAAGTACCCCAAGATCGATGTCAGCACTGGAGAGGAATCCTCAGGTTCCGGCACCGACTCCACACAAGGTCTTAGGCCCCAGCATCGACGGGAGAGGAAACCCGAGAGGCCCCCGAGTGCTCGCACGAGGACTGGCCTTTCCTGAGGCCACCAGAGCGGGTCCCTGAGGTCCCCGTCGTAAGTTGAGAGCACCTGCCGCAACTCGAGAAAATCCAGGAGGTTCTCCCCTCCAGGCGAGATGAGGCCCATTTGCGCTGAGGATTCTCGAGGCTAATCACATCTAACCTCTGGAACTCCCAAAGGGTCCTTCACACCCTTGCTGCAACTCAAGAAGTTTCCCGACATACCCGTCTCCACTCGAGAGGAAACACGAGAGTTCTGCCCAAATCCAGAGGAGCCACGTTTCCGCCTCCTAGCTCAAGAGGAGGGATCCTTTCCCTGCGTGTTCGGGAAAGAATTCCCGGCTTTCCCGTCGCCTCTCCAGAGGAGGCGCTCTCGACAGGAAAGGCGAGAGGAACTCCAGGGTCGTGCCACCATTCCCAGAGTCCCCCAGATGTCTCAGTCCACTCCAGGGAAACCTGTTTTCCCTACACTGCCTCGACTTTCAAGCCGAGGATCGACACACACCCCGGTGGCACGTGGGACAGCCCTGTGGGAGAGCCTCGTGGGAAAGCCTCGTGGGAAAGCCTCGAGGGAAAGCCACAGATCCCTTGACCCAAGCGAAGGGAAGCGTGACACTGCTGCTACAGCTCGAGAGGAAAGCGCACGTGCAGACCCCCACTCGAGACGAGGACTGACTCCCCTGGGGAAACTCAGAAGTACCCCAAGATCCATGTCAGCACTGGAGAGGAATCCTCAGGTTCCGGCACTGACTCCACACAAGGTCTTAGGCCCCAGCATCGACGGGAGAGGAATCCCCAGAGGCCCCCGAGCAACTCGCATGGGGACTGGCCTTTCCTGAGGTCACCAGAGCGGGTCCCTGAGGTCCCCGTCGTAAGTCGAGAGCACGTGCCGCAACTCGTGAAAATCCAGGAGGTTCTCCCCTCCAGGCGAGATGAGGCTCATTTCCGCTGAGGCGTCTCGAGGCTAATCACGCCTAACCTCTGGAACTTCCAACGGGTCCTTCACACCCTTGGTGCAACTCAAGAAAATCCCCGACATACCCGTCTCATCTCGAGAGGAAGCACGCGAGTCCCGCCCACATCCAGAGGAGCCCGTTTCCGCCTCCTAGCTCGAGAGGAGGGATCCTTTCACTGCGAGGTCGGGACAGAATTCCCGGCGTTCCCTTCGCACCTCAAGTGGAGGCGCTCTCGACAGGAAACGCAAGAGGAACTCCAGGGTCGTGCCACCATTCCCAGAGTCCCCCAGATGTCTCAGTCCATTCCAGGGAAACCTGTTTTCCCTGCACTGCCTAGACTTTCAAGCCGAGGATCGACTCACACCACGGTGGTACCTGCGACAGCCCTGTGGGAAAGACTCGTGGGAAAGCCTCGTGGGAAAGCCTCGAGGGAAAGCCACAGATCCCTTGATCCACGCGAAGGGAAGCGTGACACTGCTGCTACAGCTCGGGAGGAAAGCACCCGTGCATGCCCCCACTCGAGACTAGGACAGACTCCCCTGGGGAGACTCCAGAAGTACCCCAAGATCCATGTCAGCACTGGAGAGGAATCCTCAGGTTCCAGCACCGACTCCACACAAGATCTTAGGCCCCGGCATCGAAGGGAGAAAAATCCCGAGTGGCCCCCGAGCAACTCGCATGGGGACTGGCCTTTTCGGAGGCCACCAGAGCGGGTCCCTGTGGTCCCCGTCTTAAGTCGAGAGCACCTGCCCCAACTCGAGAAAATCCAGGAGGTTCTCCCATCCAGGCGAGATGAGGCCCATTTCCACAGAGGCGTCTCGAGGCTAATCAGACCTAACATCTGGAACTTCCAAAGGGTCTTTCACACCCTTCCTGCAACTCAAGAAGTTCCCCGACATACCCGTCTCCACTCGAGAGGAAGCACCAGAGTTCTGCCCACATCCAGAGCAGCTCCGTTTCCGCCTCCTAGCTCGACGGAGGTATCCTTTCCCTGTGTGATCGGGAAAGAATTCGCGGCCTTCCTGTCGCATCTCAAAGGAGGCGATGAACACAGGAAAGGCGAGAGGAACTCCAGGGTCGTGCCACCATTCCCAGAGTCCCCCAGATGTCTCAGTCCTTTCCAGGGAAACCTGTTTTCCCTGCACTGCCTCGACTTTCAAGCCGAGGATCGACTCACACCACGGTGGCACGTGGGACAGCCCTGTGGGAAAGCCTCGTGGGAAAGCCTCGAGGGAAAGCCACAAATCCCTTGATCCAATCGAAGGGAAGCGTGACACTGCTACTACAGCTCGAGAGGAAAGCGCACGTGCGGGGCCCCACTCGAGTCGAGGACTGACTCCCCTGGGGAGACTCAGAAGTACCCCAAGATCCATGTTAGCACTGGAGAGGAATTCTCAGGTTCCGGCACTGACGCCACACAAGTTCTTAAGCCAGCGTGACACTGCTGCTACAGCTCGAGAGAAAAGCTCACGTGCAGGCCCCCACATGAGACGAGGACTGACTGCCCTGGGGAGACTCCAGAAGTACCCCATGATGCATGTCAGCCCTGGAGAGGAATTCTCAGGTTCCGGCCCGCACTCCACACAAGGTCTTAGGCCCTGGCATCGACGGGAGAGGAACAGCGACAGGCCCTCTAGCAACTCGCATGGGGACTGGCCTTTCCTGAGGTCACCAGAGTGGGTCCATGAGGTCCCCGTCGTAAGTCAAGAGCACCTGCCACAACTCGGTAAAATCCAGGAGGTTCTCCCCTGCAGGCGAGATGAGGCCCGTTTCCACTGAGGTGTCTCGAGGCTAATCACACTTGACCTCTGGAACTTCCAAAGAGTCTTTCACAGCCATGCTGCAACTCAAGAAGTTCCCCGACATACCCGTCTCCACTCAAGAGGAAGCACGAGTGTCCCGGCCACATCCAGAGGAGCTCCGTTTCCGGCTCGTAGCTCGCGAGGACGGATCCTTTCCCTGCTTGGTCGGGAAAGAATTCCCGGCATTCCCATCGCATCTCAAGAGGGGGCGCTCTCCAAAGGAAAGGGGAGAGGAACTGCAGGGTCGTGCCACCATTCCAAGACTCCCCCAGATATCTCAGTCCGTTCCACAGGAACCTGTTTTCCCTGCACTGCCTCGGCTTTCACGCCGAGGATCGACTCACACCACCGTGACACGTGGGACAGCCCTGTGGGAAAGCCTCGTGGGAAAGACTCGAGGGAAAGCCACAGATCCCTTGGTCCTCGCAAGGGGAAGCGTGACACTGCTGCTACAGCATGGGAGGAAAGGGCACGCTCATGCCCCCACTCGAGACGAGGCCTGACTCCTTTGTGGAGACTCCAGAAGTACCCCAAAATCCATGTCAACACTGGAGAGGAATCCTCAGCTTCCGGCCCCGACTCCACACAAGGTCTTAAGCCCCTGCATCGACGGGAGAGGAATCACGAGAGGCCCCCTAGCAACACGCATGATAACTGGCCTTTCCTGCGGCCGCCAGAGCGGGTCCCTGTATCCCCGTCGTAACTCGAGAGCACCTGCTGAAACTCGGGAATATCCAGGAGCCTCTCCATTTCAGGCGACATGAGGCCCATTTCCGCTGAAGCATCTCGAGACTAACCACACCTAACCTCTGGAACTTCCAATGGGTCCTTCACACCCTTGCTGCAACTCAAGAAGTTCCCCGACATACCCGTTCCTCTTCACGTTCTGCCATAATGGTGGTGTCATCTGCATATCTAAGTTGATTGATATTTCTACCGGCAATCTTGATTCCAGCTTATGTATCTTCCATCCCAGCATTTTTCATGATGTGCTCTGCATAGAAGTTAAATAAACAGGGTGACAATATACAGCCTTGACATACTCCTTTTCCTTTTTGGAACCAGTCTGTTGTTCCATGTCCTGCTCTAACTGTTGCTTCCTGACCTTCATCCAGATTTCTCAAGAGGCAGGTTACGTGGTCTGGTATTCCCATCTCTTTCAGAATTGTGGCTAAAACAACAGTATACGGACCTTTCCGATGTCAGGCCAAGGAATTGTGTTTCCAGTCATTGAGCCACACCTGATCACTGAGCACAAATTCATGAATCTCTTCCTCAAGGGGGAATGATATTCTTTTTTATACAAACTTAGTTACCTGATTTATTACCTTACCTAATTGTTCCATCTGCTGTGAAATCCCACCCCCTTACTTGTGGCAAATCTGCTAACACCTGCCTCACTGTGGGAGGGGGTCTCCCATAGAAAATTTCATAAGGTACAACAACTGTGGGAACGTGTGGTTACCCGTAATATGAGTAAGTCTGCCGGAAGCAAGCCCATCCGTGTACAGTCAGTCTCTATGATCCATTTTGAAAGTGTCTCTTCAAGAGTTTGGTTGTTTCTTTCCACCATTCCAGAACACTGGGGCCTATATGCTGTATGTAATTTCCACTGATATTTAGAGCTTCACATACCTGTTAATTAACACGGCTACAAAGACAGGGCCATTGTCGGATTCTATACTGGTTGGAAACCCAAGTCTGGGAATTATTTCTCAAATCAGCGAGCTACTTCATTTTCTTTTTCAGATCAGGTAGGGAAGGCCTCTGCCCAACCGGAGAAGGTACCTACTATTCTAGTAAGTCATGATAACAGGTGACTGCCTTTGCTTCCCCGAAGGACACTCGCTTTCCCTGCATCCTGAGAACTCCACGTCTCAGCCAGTTGGAAAAGCGCTTCTTGGAGGTCATTATTCAGGGGCAACTTCCCCTGGAGCCCGGGGCCATAGGGAGCGGCTCCACACTCCCAGGGAAAGGCAGAGCCACAGCCACACATCTGTCCCATCCCCTTTGCTCTGTAGGAGAGCTCTAGTGAGCCTAGGTCTGTCAGGAAAATTCTTGGCTCCTATGGGGACACATTCTATGTGTGAAACTGCATCCAGGACCTAGGGGCCACAGGGCGCCTGTTTCTCTCGGGGGCGGAGGGGTGGGGGGCCTGAAGCAGTGCGGCCCAGCAACAGCTTCCACATCCATCCAATTGCTCTTTTCTTACCTCTGATAGAACTAGCTTTGTTCCAGCCTTTGGCAATTTGGATGCAAGCGGGCCCCACTTCCTCCCCAAGGAGGCATGGGACCTACTTTGAGTGGAAAGGCCCCTCACGGAGCTGAACCCAGGAAGGCACCCAGTCATGTCTGACACATTCCTGCATCCTGCTTCTTCATGAGCAATACCGCTATAAGCTAGGCATGTCTTTCCAAGGCTCAGAAAGGACAGGGGAGATGCATGGTGCTGCCTCTGGAATTTCGGTCCTCTGGAATTTCGGTCCTCTGAGCAGACCTGGAGGTCTCCCCTTGAAGGAGCTAACCAGTTTCTTCCAAATACAGGCTTGCAAACACACACTGGGTGGCTGCCTCTTCTTCCCTGAAGGACGATCACTTTCCCCGCATCCTGTGAACTCTGCATCCCAGCCTGCTGGAAAAGCGCTTCTTGGAGGTCATTTTTCAGGGACAATTTTCCCTGGAGCCCGGGGCCATAGGGAGGGCCCCATGCTCGCTGGGAAAGGCAGAGTCACATCCACAGTCTGTTCTACCCCTTTTGCCCTGTAGGAGAGCTCTAGTGAGCCTAGGTCTGTCAGGAAAATTCTTGGCTCCTATGGGGACACACCCTGTGTGTTAACCTGCATATCGGACCTAGGGGCCACAGGGCGCCTGTTCCTCTCGGGGGGGACCCTGAAGTGGTGCGGCCCAGCAACAGCCTGAACATCCATCCGATTGCTCTTTTCTTCCTTCTGATAGAGCTAGCTTTGCTTCTCGCTTTGGCATTTCGGAAGCCAGGGGGAGCCCCACCGCGGTTGTCCTGGGGTCTATTGGAGGTACCGGGTCTATTGGACCCCAGCATGGCACCCGACCCCCTCAGACACACTCCCGCAGCCTCCTTCCCCATGGGCAGGACTGTTCTGACCTAGGAATGTGTTCCCAAGGCTCAGAAAATGCAGGGAGACACACGGCCCTGACTCTGGAACTGAGGCCGTTGGAGCAGGCCTGGAGGTCTGACGTCTGAGACGCCAAACACTTGCTGCAAGATACAGGTGTGAAAACACACTCTCTGGGGCTGCCTTTCCTTCCTCCAAGGAAGAGAGCTTTTCCAGTCTCCTCCGTGCTGAGTCATACAAGGCTGCAAAGGTCTGGCTTCGAGGGCATTTCTCAGCGGCAATGGCCCCTGAGGCCCTGCACCCAGGGAGGGATCCTACCCTCCCAGGGGAAGTCAAAGCAACCTCCAAACAGCTGTTCTCTCATGTTTCCTCTGCAGGAGGGAGCTAGTGAGCCCAGGTCTGTCTGGAACGTTCTTGGATCCTGCGGGGAAATCATCCTGGGAGCCCACCTGGATACCAGTCGTAGGGGCTAAAATTCGCATTTTCCTTCCTTGGAGCCCTAACGCAGTACAGCCTAGCAACTGCTTGAAAATCCATCCTGTTGCTGTTTTCTTCCCTCTGACAGAGCGAGCTTTGCTCCCCATTTTGGGATTTCAGAAGCAAGGTGGTGGCCTGCAACTCCTTGCCTGGGGTCCATTGGAGGTGCAAGGTGCCCTCGACCAGGTGACCCCAGCATGACACCTGGCCCCCTCAGAAACACTCCCGCAGCCTGCTTCCCCATGGGCAGGACTGCTCTCACCTAGGAATGTGTTTGCAAGGCCAGGAAACTGCAGGGAGACACAAGGCCCTGATTCTGGAATTGAGTCTGTTGGAACAGGCCTGCAGGTCTTCTGTCTAACAAGCCAAACACTTGCTGCAAGATACAGGCCTGAAAACACACTCTTGGGCTGCCTTTCCTTCCTCCAAGGAAGAGAGTTTTCTCAGCCTCCTGTGGGCTGAGAGTCACACAGGGCTGAAAAGCACTTGCTGGGAGATTCTTTTTCATTGGCCATGGCCCCTGAGGCCCTGTGCTCAGGGAGGGCTCCCTCCCTCCCAGGGAAAGTCAAAGGAAGCTCCAAACGGCTGTTCAATCATGTTTCTGAGAGAGTCATTGCCAAGGCAGGTTTATAAGAAGTTCAAGGGTCCCCAAGGAGAGAGGGCTCTAGAATTCTCAAGGAGGAAGGAAGGACAAACTGTTTTTCCCTCTACATTCCTTAGGATTATATAACAATCATGCATCCTTCTTGAGGACGGTCTCTGGAAAAAACCTTCTGGCTAATCCTGTTATCTTAAAATGTCAATTATGGGAGTAGGTCTAGTGAGTCTTTACAACCTCCAGACATTCTTTTGTTCGTTGTCATAACTTATTGGAGAGTATATAACTCCATTACTAACACTAGCAAGGGGGTACGCTTTCTGCCCCTTGTGATGTCTCTGTCAGAAGCTTTCTCTATCTCCTTTATCCTTTAATAAAACTCTATTGCACAAAAGCTCTGAGCAATCAAGCCTCGTCTTGGGCCCTGGATTGAATTCTTCACCTCCATAAGCCAAGAATCCCAGCATCTTTTCGTGGTTCAGCAACAATATTTCATTTCCTCTGCAGGAGAGAGCTAGTGAGCTTAGGTCTGTCTGGAACATTCTTGAATCCTGTGGGGAAAATATCCTGTGCACACATCTGGATACTGGGCCTAGAGGCCAAAATTCGCATTTCTTTCCCGGGGAGCCCTAACGTGGTGTGACTTAGCAACTGCTTGAAAATCCATCCCATTGCTGTTTTCCTCCTTCTGACAGAGCTAGCTTTGTTCCCTGCTTTGGGATGTCTCAACCGAAGGGCCGGTCCATAGCTACTCGCCTGGGGCCCATTGGATGTGCAAGGTGCCCTCGACTAGGTGACCCTAGCATGGCACTCAGCCCGCTCAGACACACTCCCGAGGCTTCTTTCTCATGGGAAGCACTGCTCCAACCTAGGAATGTGTCTGCAATGCTTGGAAAGTGCAGTGAGACACACAGCCCTGACTCTGCAATTGAGGCCCTCAGAGCAAGCCTGCAGCTCTGATGTCTGAGAAGCAAAACACTTGCTGCAAAGAGAGGCCTGAAAACACACTCTCTGTGGATGACTTTCCTTCCTCTAAGGAAGATAGTTTTCCCAGTCTCCTGCTTCCTGAATGTCACACAGCTGGAATGAGCTTGCTTGGAGGTCGTGATTCAGTGGCAATGACCCCTGAGGCCCTTTGCCCAGGGAGGGCTCCCACACTCACAGGCAAATCAAAGCAACTTCCAAGTGAGTCAGCTCTTCACATCAAGTGGCCAAAGTATTGGAGTTTCAGGTTCAGTATTAGTCCTTCCAATGTATATTCAGACCTGATTTCCTTTAGGATGGAGTGGTTGCGTCTCCTTGTAGTCTAAGCGACCTACAAGCATCTTCTCCAACACC
>NW_017215969.1:0-13523 GCF_001704415.2 Capra hircus
ACGCGGAAAGCCACAGCATCCATTATCCACGCGAAGGGAAGCAGAACACTTGCTGTCTACATCTCGGGAAAAGGGGGAACAAAGCGCAGCTGGTGCATGCCCACTCGGAGACCAACGGTACTGACTCCCTGGGGAGACTCCAGAATATCTCCCAAGATCCATGTCAGCCAAGCTGGAGAGGAATCCTAGGTTCTGGCAACCATCTCCACACAACAGCGTCTTAGCGCCCGATGCATCGACGGGAGTAGGAATCCCGAGAGGCCCACGAGCAATTCGCGATGGGCCGACTGTCTTCTTGAGAGGCCACCAGAGCAGGCCCCCTGATGTCCCGGCGTAAGTTGTGAGCCACCCTGCCTCACTGGAGAAAATCCAGAGTGGTTCTTCCCTCCGGCGAGATGAAGCCGCATTTCTGCCTGACCATATCCAGCCGCTAATCACACTACTGTGCGAACTTCCAAGCGGTCCTTCACATCCTTGCCGCCAACTCAAGAAGCTCCCCGACAACCCGATCCCAGTTGCGATGAGGAACACGAGCAGTTCCACTCAACATCTAAGAGGAGCCCCGGGTTTCCGCCCCTCCCTATGATCGAGAACGGAGGTCCTTTCCTGCGTCGGTTGCGGAAAGAATCACCGCGTTCCCAGTGCCATCTCAAGAGGAGGCGCTCTCCACAGGAAGCGAGAGAAATCCAGGTTTCGTGCCACATTCCCAGAGTCAGCCGATGTCTCTGTCCATTCAGGGATAACCTGTTTTCCCTGCAATCGCCTCGACTTTCAAGCCGAGGACCGACTCTCACCACGGTGGCACGTGGGACAGCACTGTGGGAAAGGCCCGTGGGAAAGCCTCGTGGGAAAGGCTCGTGGGAAAGCCTCTAGGGAAAGGCACTGATCCCTTGATCCACGGGAAGGGAAGCGTATCACTGCTGCTAGAGCTCGGGAGGAAAGCGCACGTGCATGCCCCCACTCGAGCGTTACTGACTCCCCTGGGGAGACTCCAGAAGTACCCCAAGGTCCCTGTCAGCACTGGACAGGAATCCTCAGGTTCCGGCACCGACTCCACACAACGACTTAGGCCCCGGCTTCGACGGGAGAGGAATCCCGAGAGGCCCCCGAGCAACTTGCATGGGGACTGGCCTTTCCTGAGGCCACCAAAGCGGATCACTGAGGTCCCGCCGTAAGTCGAGAGCACCTGCCGAAACTCGATAAAATCCAGGATATTCTCCCCTCCAGGTGAGATGAGGCCCATTTCGCTGAGGCATCTCGAAGCTAATCACACCTAACCTCTGGAACTTCCAAAGGGTCCTTCACACCCTTGCTGCAACTCAAGAAGTTCCCCGACATACCCGTCTCACTCGAGAGGAAGCACGAGAGTCCCGCCCACATCCAGAGGAGCCCCTTTTCTCCCTCATAGCTCGAGACGAGGTATCCTTTCATTGTTTGTCGGGAAAGAATTCCTGGGTTTCCCGTCGCATCTCCAGAGGAGGCGCTCTCCACACAGTAAAGGCGAGAGGAACTCCAGGGTCATGCCACCATTCCCAGAGTCCCCAGATATCTCAGTCCATTCCAGGGAAACCTGTTTTCCCTGCACTGCCTCGACTTTCAAGCCGAGGATTGACTCACACCATGTGGCACGTGGGACAGCCCTGTGGGAAAGCCTCGTGGGAAAACCTCGTGGGAAATCCTCGAGGGAAAAGCCACAGATCCCTTGATCCACGCCCAAGGGAAGCGTGACACTGCTGCTACAGCTCGGGAGGAAAGCGCACGTGCATGCCACCACTGGAGACGAGGACTGACTTCCCTGGGGAGACTCCAGAAGTCCCTCAAGATCCTTGTCAGCACTGGAGAGGAATCCTGACGTTTCGGCACCATCTCCACACAATGTCTTAGGCCCTGGCATCGACGGGAGAGGAATCCTGAGAGTCCCCCGAGCAATTCGCATGGGGACTGGTCTTTCCTGAGGTCACCAGAGCAGGTCCCTGAGGTCCCGGTCGTAAGATGTAAGCACCTGACTGAACTGGAGAAAATCCAGGAGGTTCTCCCCTCCAGGCGAGATGAGGCCCATTTCCGCTGAGGCGTCTTGGGGCTAATCACACCTAACATCTGGAACTTCCAAAGCGTCCTTCCACACCCTCGCTGCAACTCAAGAAGTTCCCCGACATACCCGTCTCCACTCGAGAGGAACGCACAGGAGTCCTGCCCACATCCAGATGAGCCGCCGTTTCCGCCTCATATCTCGAGAGGTGGGATGCTTTCGCTGCGTGGTCGGGAAAGAATTCCCGGCGTTCCCGTCGCATCTCAAGAGGAGGCGCTCTCCTCAGGAAAGGCGAGAGGAACTCCCAGCGTCGTGCCACCATTCCCACAGTCCCCCAGATGTCTCAGTCCATTCCAGGGAAAACTGTTTTCCCTGCACTGCCTCCGACTTTCAAGCCGAGGATCGACTCACACCACGGTGGCACGTGGGACAGCCCTGTGGGAAAGCCTCGTGGGAAAGCATCGAGGGAAAGCCACTGCTCCCTTGATCCACGTGAAGTGAAGCGTAACACTCCTGCAGGAGCTCGGGAGGAAAGCGCACGTGCCTGCCCCCACTCGAGTCGAGGTCTGACTCCCCTGAGGAGACTCCAGAAGTACCCCAAGATCCATGTCAGCACTGGAGAGGAATCCTCAGGTTCCGGCATCGACTCCACACAAGGTCTTAGGCCCCGGCATCGACGGGAGAGGAATCCCGAAAGGCCCCCCTTGCAACTCCCATGGGCACTGGCCTTTCGTGAGGCCACGAGAGCGGGTCCCTGACGTCCCTGTCGTAACTCGAGAGACCCTGCCCAACTCTAGAAAATCCAGGAGGTTCTCCCCTCCAGGCGAGATGAGGCCCATTTCCTCGGAGGCGTCTGGAGGCTCATCACACCTAAACTCTGGAAATTCAAAAGCGTCCTTGCTGCAACTCAAGAAGTTCCCCGACATACCCGTCATCCACTCGAGAGGAAGCACGAGGGTCCCGCCCACATCCAGAGGAGACAGCCGTTTTGGCATCGAAGCTCGACATGAGGGATCCTTTCCCTGCTTGGTCAGGAAATAATACCCGCCATTCCGCTCGCTTTTCAAGGGAAAGCGCTCTCCACAGGAAAGGCGAGAGGAACTCCAGGGTCGTGCCACGATTCACAGAGTCGCCCAGATGTCACAGTCCATTCCAGAGGAAACTGTTTTTCCTGCACTGCCTCGAATTTCACAGCGAGGATCGACTCACACCACGGTGGCACGTTGGATAGCCCTGTCGGAAAGCCTCGTGCGAAATCCTTTTGGGAAAGCCTCGAGGGAAAGCCACAGATCCCTTGACCCACGCGAAGGGAAGCGTGACACTGCTGCTACATCTCGGGAGAAAAGCGCACGTGCATGCCCCCACTCGAGACAAGGACTGCACTCCCCTGGGGAGACTCCAGAAGTACCCCAAGATCCATGTCAGCACTGGAGAGGAATCCTCAGGTTCTGGCACCATCTCCACACAAGGTCTTAGGCCTCGGCATCGACGGGAGAGGAATCCCGAGAGGCCCCCGAGCAATTCGCATGGGGACTGGTCTTTCCTGAGGCCACCAGAGCAGGTCCCTGAGGTCCCGGTCGTAAGTTCTGAGCACCTGCCTCAACTGGAGGTAATCCAGGTTGTTCTTCCCTGCAGGCGAGATGAGGCCCATTTCCGCTGAGCCATATCCAGGCTAATCACACCTAACCTGTGGAACTTCCAAAGGGTCCTTCACAACCTTGCTGCAACTCAAGAAACTCCCCGACATACCCGTCTCCAGTGGAGAGGAAGCACGAGAGTCCCGCCCACATACAGAGGAGCCCCGATTCCGCCTCCTAGTTCGAGAGGAGGGATCCTTTCCTGCGTGGTCGGTAAAGAATTCCCGGCGTTCCCATCGAATCTCAAGAGGAGGCGCTCTCCACAGGAAAGGCGAGAGGAAATCCAGGTTCGTGCCACCATTCCCAGAGTCACCCAGATGTCTCTGTCCATTCCAGGGAAACCTGTTTTCCCTGCACTGCCTCGACTTTCAAGCCGAGGATCGACTCACACCACGGTGGCACGTGGGACAGCCCTGTGGGAAAGGCTCGTGGGATAGCCTCGTGGGAAAGGCTCGTGGGAAAGCCTCGAGGGAAAGCCACTGATCCCTTGAACCACGCGAAGTGAAGCGTAACACTCCTGCAGGAGCTCGGGAGGAAAGCGCACGTGCCTGCCCCCACTCGAGTCGAGGTCTGACTCCCCTGAGGAGACTCCAGAAGTACCCCAAGACCCATGTCACACTGGAGAGGAATCCTCAGGTTCCGGCACCGACTCCACACAAGGTCTTAGACCCCGGCATCGATGGGACACGTATCCCGAGAGGGCCCCGAGCAACTCGCATGGGGACTGGCCTTCCCTGAGGCCCCCAGTGCGGGTCCCTGAGGTCCCCGTCGTATGTCGAGAGCACCTGCCACAACTCGAGAAAATCCAGGAGGTTCTCCCCTCCAGGCGAGATGAGGCCCATTTCCGCTGAGGCGTCTCGAAGCTAATCACACCTAACCTCTGGAACTTCCAAAGGGTCCTTCACACCCTTGCTGCAACTCAAGAAGTTCCCCGACATACCCGTCTCCACTCGAGAGGAAGCACGAGAGTCCCGCCCACATCCAGAGGAGCCCCTTTTCTCCCTCATAGCTCGAGACGAGGGATCCTTTCACTGTGTGTCGGGAAAGAATTCCTGGGGTTCCCTTCGCATCTCAAGAGAAGGCGCTCTCCTCTGGAAAGGCGAGAGGAAATCCAGGTTCGTGACACCATTCCCACAGTCCCCCAGATGTCTCAGTCCATTCCAGGGAAAACTGTTTTCCCTGCACTGCCTCGACTTTCAAGCCGAGGATCGACTCACACCACGGTGGCACTTGGGACAGCCCTGTGGGAAAGCCTCGTAGGAAAGCCTCGAGGGCTAGCCACAGATCCCTTGATCCACGTGAAGGGACACGTGACACTGCTGCTACAGGTCGGGAGGAAAGCTCACGTGCATGCCCCACTCGAGACGAGGACTGACTTCCCTGGGGAGACTCCAGAAGTACCCCAAGATGCATGTCAGCACTGGAGAGGAATCCTCAGGTTCTGGCACCATCTCCACACAAGGTCTTAGGCCTCGGCATCGACGGGAGAGGAATCCCGAGAGGCCCCCGAGCAATTCGCATGGGGACTGGTCTTTCCTGAGGCCACCAGAGCAGGTCCCTGAGGTCCCGGTCGTAAGTTCTGAGCACCTGCCTCAACTGGAGGTAATCCAGGTTGTTCTTCCCTGCAGGCGAGATGAGGCCCATTTCCGCTGAGCCATATCCAGGCTAATCACACCTAACCTGTGGAACTTCCAAAGGGTCCTTCACAACCTTGCTGCAACTCAAGAAACTCCCCGACATACCCGTCTCCAGTGGAGAGGAAGCACGAGAGTCCCGCCCACATACAGAGGAGCCCCGATTCCGCCTCCTAGTTCGAGAGGAGGGATCCTTTCCTGCGTGGTCGGTAAAGAATTCCCGGCGTTCCCATCGAATCTCAAGAGGAGGCGCTCTCCACAGGAAAGGCGAGAGGAAATCCAGGTTCGTGCCACCATTCCCAGAGTCACCCAGATGTCTCTGTCCATTCCAGGGAAAACCTGTTTTCCCTGCAATGCCTCGACTTTCAAGCCGAGGATCGACTCACACCACGGTGGCACGTGGGACAGCCCTGTGGGAAAGGCTCGTGGGAAAGCCTCGTGGGAAAGGCTCGTATGAAAGCCTCGAGGGAAAGCCACTGATCCCTTGAACCACGCGAAGGGAAGCGTATCACTGCTGCTAGAGCTCGGGAGGAAAGCGCACGTGCCTGCCCTCACTCGAGTCGATGTCTGACTCCCCTGGGGAGACTCCAGAAGTACCCCAAGACCCATGTCACACTGGAGAGGAATCCTCAGGTTCCGGCACCGACTCCACACAAGGTCTTAGACCCCGGCATCGATGGGACACGTATCCCGAGAGGGCCCCAAGCAACTCGCATGGGGACTGGCCTTCCCTGAGGCCCCCAGTGCGGGTCCCTGAGGTCCCCGTCGTATGTCGAGAGCACCTGCCACAACTCGAGAAAATCCAGGAGGTTCTCCCCTCCAGGCGAGATGAGGCCCATTTCCGCTGAGGCGTCTCGAAGCTAATCACACCTAACCTCTGGAACTTCCAAAGGGTCCTTCACACCCTTGCTGCAACTCAAGAAGTTCCCCGACATACCCGTCTCCACTCGAGAGGAAGCACGAGAGTCCCGCCCACATCCAGAGGAGCCCCTTTTCTCCCTCATAGCTCGAGACGAGGGATCCTTTCACTGTGTGTCGGGAAAGAATTCCTGGGGATCCCGTCGCATCTCCAGAGGAGGCGCTCTCCACAGGAAAGGCGAGAGGAACTACAGGGTGGTGCCACCATTCACAGAGTCCCCCAGATATCTCAGTCCATTCCAGGGAAACCTGTTTTCCCTGCAGTGCCTCGACTTTCAAGCCGAGGATCGACTCACACCACGGTGGCACGTGGGACAGCCCTGTGGAAAAGACTCGTGGGAAAACCTCGTGGGAAATCCTCGAGGGAAAGCCACAGATCCCTTGATCCACGCCAAGGGAAGGGTAACACTGCTGCTACAGCTCGGGAGGAAAGCGCACGTGCATGCCACCAGTGAAGACGAGGACTGACTTCCCTGGGGAGACTCCAGAAGTCCCTCAAGATCCATGTCAGCACTGGAGAGGAATCCTGAGGTTCCGGCACCATCTCCACACAATGTCTTAGGCCCCGGCATCGACGGGAGAGGAATCCCGAGAGGCCCACGAGCAATTCCCATGGGGACTGGCTCTTTCCTGAGGCCACCAGAGCAGGTCCCTGAGGTCCCGGTCGTAAGTTGTGAGCAGCTGCCTCAACTGGAGAAAATCCAGGAGGTTCTCCCCTCCAGGCGCGATGAGGCCCATTTCCGCTGAGGCGTCTGGAAGCTAATCACACCTAATCTCTGGAAATTTCAAAGGGTTCTTCACAACCTGGCTGCAACTCAAGAAATTCCCCGACATTCCCGTCTCCACTCGAGAGGAAGCACAGGAGTCCTGCCCACATCCAGATGAGCCCCGAATCCGCCTCGTAGCTGGAGAGGTGGGATCCTTTCCCTGTGTGGTCGGGAAAGAATTCCCGGCGTTCCCTTCGCATCTCAAGAGAAGGCGCTCTCCTCTGGAAAGGCGAGAGGAAATCCAGGTTCGTGCCACCATTCCCACAGTCCCCCAGATGTCTCAGTCCATTCCAGGGAAAACTGTTTTCCCTGCACTGCCTCGACTTTCAAGCCGAGGATCGACTCACACCACGGTGGCACGTGGGACAGCCCTGTGGGAAAGCCTCGAAGGAAAGCCTCGAGGGCTAGCCACAGATCCCTTGATCCACGTGAAGGGACACGTGACACTGCTGCTACAGGTCGGGAGGAAAGCTCACGTGCATGCCACCACTCGAGACGAGGACTGACTCCCCTGGGGAGACTCCAGAAGTACCCCAAGATGCATGTCAGCACTGGAAAGGTGTCCTCAGGTTCCGGCACCGACTCCACACAAGGTCGTAGGCTCCAGCATCGACAGGAGAGGAATTCCGAGAGGCCCCCGAGCATCTCGCTTGGGGACTTGCCTTTCCTGAGGCCACCAGTGCGGGTCCCTGAGGTCCCCGTCGTATGTCGAGAGCACCTGCCGCAACTCGAGAAAATCAGGAGGTTCTCCCTTCCAGGCGAGCTGAGGCCCATTTCCGCTGAGGCATCTCGATGCTAATCACACCTAACCTAAGGAACTTTCAAAGGGTTCTTCACACCCTTGCTGCAACTCAAGAAGTTCCCCAACATACCCGTCTCCACTCGAGATGAAGCACGAGAGTCCCGTCCACATCTAGAGGAGCCCCGTTTCCACCTCCTAGCTCGAGACGGGGATCCTTTCAGTGCGTGGTCGGGAAAGAATTCCCGGTGTTCCCGTCGCATCTCAAGAGGAGGCGCTCTCCACAGGAAAGGCGAGAGGAACTCCAGGGTCGTGCCACCATTCCGAGAGCCCCCAGATGTCTCAGTCCATTCCAAGGAAACCTGTTTTCCCTGCACTGCCTCGACTTTCAAAAAGCTGATCAACTCACACCACGGTGGCACGTGAGATAGCCCTGTGGGAAAGCCTCGTGGGAAAGCCTCGTGGGAAAGCCTCGTGGGAAAGCCTCGTGGGAAAGCCTCGTGGGAAAGCCTCGAGGGAAAGCCACAGATCCCTTGATCCACGCGAAGGGATGCATGACACTACTGCTACAGCTCAGGAGGACAGCGCACGTGCATGCCCCCACTCGAGACGAGGATGGACTCCCTTGGGGAGACTCCAGAAGTACCCCAAGATCCATGTCAGAACTGGAGAGGAATCCTCAGGATCCGGCACCGATTCCACACAAGGTCTTAGGCCCCGGCATCGACGGGAGAGGAATCCCGAGAGGCCCCAAGGAACTCGCATGGGGACTGGCCTTTCCTGAGGCCAGCAGAGCGGGTCCCTGAGGTCCCCGTCGTAAGTCGAGAGCACCTGCCGCAACTCGACAAAATCCAGGTGGTTCTCCCTTCCAGATGAGAAGAGGGCCATTTCCGCTGAGGCGTCTTGAGGCTAATCACACCTAACTTCTGGAACTTCCAAAGGGTCCTTCACACCCTTGCTGCAACTCAAGAAGTTCCCCAACATACCCGTCTCCATTCGAGAGGAAGCACGAGAGTCCCCCCACATCCCGAGGAGCCCCTATTCTGCCTCCTAGCTCGATTCGGGGGATCCTTTTCCTGCGTGTTTGGGAAATAATTCCCGGTGTTTCCGTCGCATCTCAAGAGGAGGCGCTCTCCACAGGAAAGGCAAGAGGAACTGCCGGGTCGTACCACCATTTCCACAGTCCCCCAGATGTCTCAGTCCATTCCAGGGAAACCTGTTTTCCCTGCACTGCCACGATTTTCAAGCCGAGGATCGACTCTCACCATGGTTCCACGTGGGACAGCCCTGTGGGAAAGCCTCGTGGGAAAGCCTCCAGGAAAAAGCCACAGATCCCTTGAGCCACGTGAAGGAAAGCGTGACACTGCTGCTACAGCTCGGGAGGAAAGCGCAGGTGCATGCCCCCACTCTAGACGAGGACTGACTCCCCTGGGGAGACTCCAAAAGAACCCCAAGATCTATGTCAGCACTGGAGAGGAATCCTAAGTTCCCGGCCCGAATCCATACAAGGTCTTAGGCCCCAGCATCGACGGGAGAGGAATCCCGAGAGGCCCCCGAGCAACTCGCATGGGGACTGGCCTTTCCTGAGGCCACCAGAGCGAGTCCCTGAGCTCCCCGTCGTAAGTCGAGAGCACCTGCCGCAACTCGAGAAAATGCAGGAGGTTCTCCCCTCCAGGCGAGATGAGGCCCATTTCCGCTGAGGCGTCTTGAGGCTAATCACACCTAACCTCTGGAACTTCCAAAGGGTCCTTCACACCCTTGCTGCAACTCAAGAAGTTCCCCGACATACCCGTCTCCACTCGAGAGGAAGCACGAGAGTCCCGCCCTCATCCAGAGGAGCCGCGTTTCCGCCTCCTAGCTCGAGAGAAGGGATCCTTTCACTGCGTGTTCGGGAAAGAATTCCCAGCGTTCCCGTCGCAACTCATGAGCAGGCGCTCTCCACAGGAAAGGCGAGAGGAACTCCAGGGTCGTGCCACAATTCCCCGAGTCCCCCAGATGTCTCAGTCAATTCCAGGGAAACCTGTTTTCCCTGCACTGCCTCAACTTTCAAGCCGAGGATCGACTCACACCATGGTGACACGTGGAACAGCTCTGTGGGAAAGACTCGTGTAAATGCCTCGAGGGAAAGCCTTGAGGGAAAGCCACAGATCCCTTGATCCACTCGACGGGAAGCATGACACTGCAGCTACAGCTCGGGAAGAAAGCGCTCGTTCAAGCCCCCACTCGAGACGAGGAGTGACTCCCCTGGGGAGACTCCAGAAGTACCGCAAGATCCATGTCAGCACTGGAGAGAAATCCTCAGGTTCCGGCACCGACTCCACACAATTCTTTGGCCCCGGCATAGACGAGAGAGGAATCCTGAGAGGCCCCGAGCAACTCGCATGGGGACTGGCCTTTCCTGAGGCCACCAGTCGGGTCCCTGACGTCCCCGTGGTAAGTCGAGAGCACCGGTCACAACTCGAGAAAATTCAGGAGGTTCTCCCCTCCAGGCGAGATGAGGCCCATTTCCCTTAGGCGTCTCGAGGCTAATCACACCTAACCTCTGGAACTAACAAAGGGTCCTTCACACCCTTGCTGCAACTCAAGAAGTTGGCGACATACCCGTCTCCACTCGAGAGGAAGCACGAGAGTCCCGCCCACATCCAGAGGAGCCCTGTTTCCGCCTCCTAGCTCGAGAGGAGGGATATTTTAACCTGCGTGTTCGGGAAAGAATTCCCGGCTTTCCCGTCGCATCTCAAGAGGAGGATCTCTCCACAGCAAAGGCGAGAGAAACTCCAAGGTCGTGCCACCATTCCCAGAGGCCCCAGATGACTCAGTCCATTCCAGGGAAACTTGTTTTACCTGCACTGCCTCCACTTTCAAGCCGAGGATCGACTCACACCACGGTGGCACGTGGGACAGCCCTGTGGGAAAGCCTCGTGGGAAAGCCTCGAGGGAAAGCCACAGATCCCTTTATCCACGGAAGGGAAGCGCGACACCGCTGCTACAGCTCGGGAGGAAAGCGCACGTGCATGCCCCTACTCGAGACGAGGACTGACTCCCCTGGGGAGACTCCAGAAGTACCCCAAGATCCATGTCAGCACTGGAGAGGAATCCTCAGGTTCCGGCACCCAATCCACACAATATCTTAGGCCCCTGCATCGACGGGAGAGGAATCCCGAGAGGTTCCTGAGCATCTCGCATGGGACTGGCCTTTCCTGAGGCCACCAGAGCGGGTCCCTGAGGTCCCCGTCGTAAGTCGAGAGCACCTGCCACAACTCGAGAAAATCCAGGAGGTTCTCCCATCCAGGCGAGATGAGGCCCATGTTTCGCTGAGGTCGTTTCGAGGCTAATCACACCTAACCTCTGGAACTTACCAAAGGGTCCTGCACACCCTTGCTGCAACTCAAGAAGTTCCCCGACATACCCGTCTCCACTCGAGTGGAAGCACGAGAGTCCCGCCAACATCCAGAGGAGCCCCGTTTCCGCCTCCTAGCTTGAGAGGAGGGATCCTTTCCCTGCGTGGTCGGGAAAGAATTCCCGGCGTTCCCGTCGCATCTCAAGAGGAGGCGCTCTCCACAGGAAAGGCGAGAGGAACTCCAGGGTCGTGCCACCATTCCCAGAGTCCCCCAGATGTCTCAGTCCATTCCAGGGAAACCTGTTTTCCCTGCACTGCCTCGACTTTCAAGCCGTGGATCGACACACACCACGGTGGCAACGTAGGACAGCCCTGTGGGAAAGCCTCGAGGGCAAGCCTCGTGGGAAAGCCTCGAGGGAATGCCACAGATCCCTTGATCCACGCGAAGGGAAGCAAGACACTGCTGCTACAGCTAGGGAGGAAAGCGCACGTGCATGCCGCCACTCGAGAGGAGGACTGACTCCCCTGGGGAGACTCCAGAAGTACCCCAAGATCCATGTCAGCACTGGAGAGGAATCCTCAGGTTCCGGCACCGACTCCACACAAGATCTTAGGCCCCGGCATCGACGGGAGAGGAATCCCGAGAGGCCCCCGAGCAACTCGCATGGGGACTGGCCTTTCCTGAGGCCACCAGAGCGGATCACTGAGGTCCCCGTCATAAGTCGAGAGCACCTGCTGCAACTCGAGAAAATCCAGGAGGTTCTCCCCTCCAGGAGAGATGAGGCCCATTTTCCGTTGAGACAAACTGGGGGTAATCACACTTTAACTCTGGAACTTCCAAAGGGTCCTTCACACCCTTGCTGCAACTCAAGATGTTCCCCGACATACCCGCCTCCACTCAAGAGGAATCCGAGAGTCCCGCCCATATCCAGAGTCGCCCCGTTTCCGCCTGCCTAGCTCGAGAGGAGGGATCCTTTCCCTGCGTGGTCGGGAAAGAATTCCCGGCGTTCCCGTCGCATCTCAAGAGGAGGCGCTCTCCACAGGAAAGGCGAGAGGAACTCGAGGGTCGTGCCACCATTCCCTGAGTCCCCTGGATGTCTCAGTCCATTCCAGGGAAACCTGTTTTCCCTGCACTGCCTCGACTTTCAAGCTGAGGATCGACTCACACCATGGTGGCACATGGGACAGCCCTGTGGGAAAGCCTCGTGGGAAAGCCTCTTGGGAAAGCCCTCGAGGGAAAGCCACAGATCCGTTGATCCACGCGAAGGGAAGCGTGACACTGCTGCTACAGCTCGGGAGGAAAGCGCACGTGCATGCCCCCACTCGAGTACGAGGACTGACTGCCCTGGGGAGACTCCAGAAGTACCCAAGATCCATGTCAGCACTGGAAGAGGAAACCTCAGGTTCCGGCACCGACTCCACACAAGGTCTTAGTCCCCGGCATCGTCGGGAGAGGAATCCCGAGTGGCCCCCGTGCAACTCGCATGGGACTTGCCTTTACTGAGGCCACCGAGAGCGGGTCCCTGAGGTCCCCGTCGTAAGTCGAGAGCACCTGCCACAACTCGAGAAAATCCAGGAGGTTCTCCCCTGCAGGCGAGATGAGGCCCATTTCCGCTAAGGCGTCTCGATGGCTAATCACACCTAACCTCTGGAACTTCCAAAGGGTCCTTCACACCCTTGCTGCAACTCAAGAAGTTCCCCGACATACCCGTCTCCACTCGAGAGGAAGCACTAGAGTTCCTGCCATATCCAGAGGTGCCCCGTTTCCGCCTCCAGAGCTCGAGAGGAGGGATCCTTTCCCTGCGTGGTACGGGAAAGAAATTCCCGGTATTCCCGTCGCATCCCAAGAAGAGGCGCTCTCCACAGGAAAAGGCGAGAGGAACTCCAGGGTCGTGCCACCATTCCCAGAGTTCCCACAGATGTCTCAGTCCATTCCAGGGAAATCTGTTTTCCCTGCACTGCCTCGACTTTCAAGCCGAGGATCGACTCACACCACGGTGGCACGTGGGACAGCCCTGTGGGAAAGCCTCGTGGGAAAGACCTCGTGGGAAAGCCTCGAGGGAAAGCCACAGATCCCTTGATCCACGCGAAGGGAAGCGCGACACTGCTGCTACAGCTCGGGAGGAAAGCGCACGTGCATCCCCCACTCGAGACGAGGACTGACTCCCCTGGGGAGACTCCAGAAGTACCCCAAGAGTCCATGTCAGCACTGGAGAGGAATCCTCAGGTTCCGGCACCGTCTCCACACAAGGTCTTTAGGCCCCGCATCGACGGAGAAGGAATCCCGAGAGGCCCGAGCAACTCGCATGGGGACTGGCCTTTCCTGAGGCCACCTTGGTCCCTGAAGGTCCCGTCGTAAGTCGAAGGTGATTTAGCTCGAGACGCCTTCAGTGGAAATGCGGGCCTCATCTCGCCTGGAGGGCGAGAACCTTCTGGATTTTCTCGAGTTGCGGCAGGTGCTC
>NW_017215970.1:0-13523 GCF_001704415.2 Capra hircus
GCTGGGTTTTCAGCCCCGCACACACGGAGGCTGATTCCTTGGGTGCCCAGAAAGTGTGTATGACAGACGTAGGTTCCCTAGCACTCTCCTCCCCAGCAGAGACATGTGCAGGTGTTGGGGCCTGATCCTGCGTGTCTGGGTTCCTGCCCACAGCCCCAACTCAGGGGAAGCAGCCCCTGAGGCAAGACCTGCTGGAGGAGCCTGCGCCCCCGCCTGATAGGCGAGTGCCACAGCCAGCAGGGGAAGCGAGCCTCCTCGGGGGAAGAGGAGGCAGCCCAGCCCCGTCAAGTTGAAAGCCCTGCTTGCACGGAGCTAAGTGCCTCCAGTACGGCAGAGCTCTAGCTCTGCTCAGAGCCCCGATCTGGCAGAGTTCCTGCGCGGAGGCTGCTCTGCGCGGGGCTAGCCTTGCCCAGACTTGCCTTGCTTTTAGGCTCCCTCCCAGGAAGGAGCAGGCAGCGAGCCTGGGACGCCACTGGGCCTTTCTTGCCTCAGCTCCAATCCTGCCTTGCCTTTGCACTTAGGTGCCAGCGTCCTTAAGGAGAGCTTAGGGGCTGGTGGGTTGCACACTGCCAAGGCTCCAGCAGTGAGAGCTCTGTCAGAGGGAAGGGAAGGGCAACTGCAGGGCTCCTCCAGCGGTTGCTTGGCCGCCCAGATTCAGCGCCCACGGAGAGCACCAGGCTCCCAGGCCCCTGGCTGGGTTTTCAGCCCGCACACACGGAGGCTGATTCCTTGGGTGCCCAGAAAGTGTATGACAGACGTAGGTTCCCTAGCACTCTCCTCCCCAGCAGAGACATGTGCAGGTGTTTGGGGCCTGATCCTGCGTGTCTGGGTTCCTGCCCACAGCCCCAACTCAGGGGAAGCAGCCCCTGAGGCAAGACCTGCTGGAGGAGCCCTGCGCCCCCGCCTGATAGGCGAGTGCACAGCCAGCAGGGAAGCGAGCCTCCTCGGGGGAAGAGGAGGCAGCCCAGCCCCGTCAAGTTGAAAGCCCTGCTTTGCACGGAGCTAAGTGCGCCTCCAGTACGGCAGAGCTCTAGCTCTGCTCAGAGCCCCGATCTGGCAGAGTTCCTGGCGCGAGGCTGCTCTGCCGGGGCTAGCCTTGCCCAGACTTGCCTTGCTTTTAAGGCTCCCTCCCAGGAAGGAGCAGGCAGCGAGCCTGGGATCGCCACTGGCGCCTTTCTTGCCTCAGCTCCAATCCTGCCTTGCTTTGCACTTAGGTCCCAGTCTCCTTAAGGAGGGCTTAGGCTGGTGGGTTGCACACTGCCAAGGGCTCCAGCAGTGAGAAGCTCTGTCAGAGGGAAGGGAAGGGCAACTGCAGGGCTCCTCCAGCGGTTCCTTGGCCGCCCAGACAGCGCCACACGGAGAGCACCAGGTTCCAGGGCCCCTGGCTGGGGTTTTCAGCCCCGCACACACGGAGGCTGATTCCTTGGGGTGCCCAGAAAGTGTATGACAGACGTAGGTTCCCTAGCACTCTCCTCCCCAGCAGAGACATGTGCAGGTGTTGGGGCCTGATCCTGCGTGTCTGGGTTTCCTGCCCACAGCCCCAACTCAGGGGAAGCAGCCCCTGAGGCAAGACCTGCTGGAGGAGCCCTGCGCCCCCGCCTGATAGGCGAGTGCACAGCCAGCAGTGGGAAGCGAGCCTCCTCGGGGGAAGAGAGGGGCAGCCAGCCCCGTCAAGCTGAAAGCCCTGCTTGCACGGAGCTAAGTGCGCCTCCAGTACGGCAGAGCTCTAGCTCTGCTCAGAGGCCCGATCTGGCAGAGTTCCTGGCGCGAGGCTGCTCTGCCGGGCGAGCCTTGCAGACTTGCCTTGCTTTTAGGCTCCCTCCCAGGAAGGAGCAGGCAGGGGGTCGGCCACTGGCGCCTTCCTTGCCTCAGCTCCAATCCTGCCTTGCCTTTGCACTTAGGTCCCAGTCCGTCCTTAAGGAGGGCTTAGGGGCTGGTGGGTTGCACACTGCCAAGGGCTCCAGCAGTGAGAAGCTCTGTCAGAGGGAAGGAAGGGCAACTGCAGGGCTCCTCAGCGGTTGCTTGGCCGCCCAGACAGCGCCACACGGAGAGCACCAGGCTCCCAGGGCCCCTGGCTGGGGTTTTCAGCCCCACACACCAGAGGCTGATTCCTTGGGTGCCCAGAAAGTGTATGACAGACGTAGGTTCCCTAGCACTCTCCTCCCCAGCAGAGACATGTGCAGTGTGTTGGGGGCCTGATCCTGCGTGTCTGGGTTCCTGCCCACAGCCCCAACTCAGGGGAAGCAGCCCCTGAGGCAAGACCTGCTGGAGGAGCCCTGCGCCCCGCCTGATAGGCGAGTGCACAGCCAGCAGGAAGCGAGCCTCCTCGGGGAAGAGGAGGCAGCAAGCCCGTCAAGCTGAAAGCCCTGCTTGCACGGAGCTAAGTGGCCTCCAGTACGGCAGAGCTCTAGCTCTGCTCAGAGCCCGATCTGGCAGAGTTCCTGGCGCGAGGCTGCTCTGCCGGGGGCGAGCCTTGCCCAGACTTGCCTTGCTTTTAGGCTCCCTCCCCAGGAAGGAGCTGCTGAGCGAGCCTGGGAACGCCACTGGCGCCTTCCTTGCTCAGCTCCAATCCTGCCTTGCCTTTGCAATAGTCCAGCGTCCTTGAGGGCTTAGGGGTGGTGGGTTGCACACTGCCAAGGGCTCCAGCAGTGAAGCTCTGTCAGAGGGAAAGGAAGGGCAACTGCAGGCTCCTTCAGCGGTTCTTGGCCGCCAGAATCAGCGCCGCACCGAGAGCACCAGGCTCCAGGGCCCCTGGCTGGGGTTTTCAGCCCCACACACGGAGGCTGATTCCTTGGGTGCCCAAAGTGTATGACAGACGTAGGTTCCCTAGCACTCTCCTCCCCAGCAGAGACATGTGCAGGTGGTTGGGGCCTGATCCTGCGTGTCTGGGTTCCGCCCACAGCCCCAACTCAGGGAAGCAGCCCCTGAGGCAAGACCTGCTGGAGGAGCCCTGCGCGCCCCGCCTGATAGGCGAGAGCACAGCCAGCAGGTGAAGCGAGCCTCCTCGGGGGAAGAGGAGGCAGCCCAGCCCGTCAAGGAAAGCCCTGCTTGCACGGAGCTAAGTGGCCTCCAGTACGGCAGAGCTCTAGCTCTGCTCAGAGCCCGATCTGGCAGAGTTCCTGGCGCGAGGCTGCTCTGCCCGGGCTAGCCTTGCCAGACTTGCCTTGCTTTTAGGCTGCCTCTCCCAGGAAGGAGCAGGCAGCAGGAGCCCTGGGAGTCGCCACTGGCGCCTTTCTTGCCTCAGCTCCAATCCTGCCTTGCCTTTGCACTTAGGTCCCAGTCCTCCTTAAGGAAGAGCTTAGGGGCTGGTGGGTTGCACACTGCCAAGGGCTCCAGCAGTGAGAATTCTGTCAGAGGGAAGGGAAGGGCAACTGCAGGGCTCCTCCAGCGGTTGCTTGGCCCGCCCAGATTCAGCGCCACACGGAGAGCACCAGGCTCCCAGGTCCCCTGGCTGGGGTTTTCAGCCCCGCACACACCGGAGGCTGATTCCTTGGGTGCCCAGAAAGTGTATGACAGACCTAGGTTCCCTAGCACTCTCCTCCCCAGCAGAGACATGTGCAGGTGGTTGGGGCCTGATCCTGCGTGTCTGGGTTCCTGCCCACAGCCCCAACTCAGGGGAAGCAGCCCCTGAGGCAAGACCTGCTGGAGGAGCCCTGCGCCCCCGCCTGATAGGCGAGTGCACAGCCAGCAGGGAAGCGAGCCTCCTCGGGGGAAGAGGAGGCAGGCACAGCCCCGTCAAAGTTGAAAGCCCTGCTTGCACGGATGCTAAGTGCGCCTCCAGTACGGCAGAGCTCTAGCTCTGCTCAGAGCCCCGATCTGGCAGAGTTCCTGGCGCGAGGCTGCTCTGCCGGGGGCTAGCCTTGCCCAGACTTGCCTTGCTTTTAGGCTGCCTCTCCAGGAAGGAGCAGGCAGCAGGAGCCTGGGAGTCGCCACTGGCGCCTTTCTTGCCTCAGCTCCAATCCTGCCTTGCCTTTGCACTTAGGTCCCAGTCCTCCTTAAGGAGAGCTTAGGGGCTGGTGGGTTGCACACTGCCAAGGGCTCCAGCAGTGAGAATTCTGTCAGAGGGAAGGGAAGGGCAACTGCAGGGCTCCTCCAGCGGTTGCTTGGACCGCCCAGATTCAGCGCCACACGGAGAGCACCAGGCTCCCAGGGCCCCTGGCTGGGGTTTTCAGCCCCGCACACCCGGAGGCTGATTCCTTGGGTGCCCAGAAAGTGTATGACAGACCGTAGGTTCCCTAGCACTCTCCTCCCCAGCAGAGACATGTGCAGGTGTTTGCGGCCTGATCCTGCGTGTCTGGGTTCCTGCCCCACAGCCCCAACTCAGGGGAAGCAGCCCCTGAGGCAAGACCTGCTGGAGGAGCCCTGCGCCCCCGCCTGATAGGCGAGTGCACAGCCAGCAGGGAAGCGAGCCTCCTCGGGGGAAGAGGAGGCAGCAAGTCCCCCGTCAAGCTGAAATCCCTGCTTACCACGAAGCTAAGTGCGACTCCAGTACGGTCAGATCTCTAGCTCTGTTCAGAGGCCCGATCTGGCAGAGTTCCTGGCACCAAGATGCTCTGCCATAGGCGAGCCTTGCGCAGACTTGCCTTGCTTTAAGGCTCCCTCCCCAGGAAGGAGCAGGCTGTGTGAGGCTCGGAAACGCCACTGGCGCCTTCCTGGCTTCAGCTCTACCCCTGCCTTGCCTTTGCACTTAGGTCCCAAGCGTCCTTGAGGAGGGCTTAGGGGCTGGTGGGTTGCACACTGCCAAGGGCTCCAGCAGTGAAAGCTCTGTCAGAGGGAAGCGAAGGGCAACAGCAGGGCTCCTTCAGCGGTTCCTTGGCCGCCCAGACAAAGCTCCGCACGGAGAGCACCAGGTTCCAAGGGCCCCTGGCTGGGTTTTGCATCCCCACACTCCCAGAGGCTGACTCCGTGGGTGCCTAGAAAGTGTGTGAGAGACGTAGGTTCCCTAGCACTCTCCTCCCCAGCAGAGACATGTGCAGGTGGTTGGGGCCTTATCCTGCGTGTCTGGGTTCCCCCACAGCCCCAACTCAGGGGAAGCAGCCCCTGAGGCAAGACCTGCTGGAGGAGCCCTGCGCGCCCGCCTGATAGGCGAGAGCACAGCCAGCAGTGTAGCGAGCCTCCTCGGGAGAAGAGGAGGCAGCCGAGCCCAGTCAAGAAAGCCCTGCTTGCACGGAGCTAAGTGGCCTCCAGTACGGCAGAGCTCTAGCTCTGCTCAGAGCCCCGATCTGGCAGAGTTTCTGGCGCGAGGCTGCTCGGCCGGGGGCTCGCCTTGCCCAGACTTGCCTTGCTTTTAGGCTCCCTCCCCAGGAAGGAGCTGTCTGAGCGAGCCTGGGAACGCCACTGGTGCCTTCCTTGCCTCAGCTCCAATCCTGCCTTGCCTTTGCACATAGGTGCCAGGCGTCGTTGGGGAGGGCTTAGGGGTGGGGGTTGCACACTGCCAAGGGCTTCAGCAGTGAGAGCTCTGTCAGAGGGAAGGGAAGGGCAACTGCAGGGCTCCTCCAGCGGTTCTAGGCCGCCTAGAATCAGCGCCGCACCGAGAGCACCAGGCTCCCAGGGCCCCTGGCTGGGGTTTTCAGCCCCGCACACACGGAGGCTGATTCCTTGGGTGCCCAGAAAGTGTATGACAGACGTAGGTTCCCTAGCACTCTCCTCCCCAGCAGAGACATGTGCAGGTGTTGGGGCCTGATCCTGCGTGTCTGGGTTCCTGCCCACAGCCCCAACTCAGGGGAAGCAGCCCCTGAGGCAAGACCTGCTGGAGGAGCCCTGCGCCCCCGCCTGATAGGCGAGTGCACAGCCAGCAGGAAGCGAGCCTCGGGGGAAGAGGAGGCAGCCCAGCCCCGTCAAGTTGAAAGCCCTGCTTGCACGGAGCTAAGTGCGCCTCCAGTACGGCAGAGCTCTAGCTCTGCTCAGAGCCCCGATCTGGCAGAGTTCCTGGCGCGAGGCTGCTCTGCCGGGGGCTAGCCTTGCCCAGACTTGCCTTGCTTTTAGGCTCCCTCCCAGGAAGGAGCAGGCAGCAGGAGCCTGGGAGTCGCCACTGGCGCCTTCTTGCCTCAGCTCCAATCCTGCCTTGCCTTTGCACTTAGGTCCCAGCCTCCTTAAGGAGAGCTTAGGGGCTGGTGGGTTGCACACTGCCAAGGGCTCCAGCAGTGAGAATTCTGTCAGAGGGAAGGGAAGGGCAACTGCAGGGCTCCTCCAGCTTGCTTGGCCGCCCAGATCAGCGCCACACGGAGAGCACCAGGCTCCCAGGGCCCCTGGCTGGGGTTTTCAGCCCCGCACACACGGAGGCTGATTCCTTGGGTGCCCAGAAAGTGTATGACAGACGTAGGTTCCCTAGCACTCTCCTCCCCAGCAGAGACATGTGCAGGTGTTTGGGGCCTGATCCTGCGTGTCTGGGTTCCTGCCCACAGCCCCAACTCAGGGGAAGCAGCCCCTGAGGCAAGACCTGCTGGAGGAGCCCTGCGCCCCCGCCTGATAGGCGAGTGCACAGCCAGCAGGGAAGCGAGCCTCCTCGGGGAAGAGGAGGCAGCCCAGCCCCGTCAAGTTGAAAGCCCTGCTTGCACGGAGCTAAGTGCGCCTCCAGTACGGCAGAGCTCTAGCTCTGCTCAGAGCCCCGATCTGGCAGAGTTCCTGGCGCGAGGCTGCTCTGCCGGGGGCTAGCCTTGCCCAGACTTGCCTTGCTTTTAGGCTGCCCTCCAGGAAGGAGCAGGCAGCAGGAGCCTGGGAGTCGCCACTGGCGCCTTTCTTGCCTCAGCTCCAATCCTGCCTTGCCTTTGCACTTAGGTCCCAGTCCTCCTTAAGGAGAGCTTAGGGGCTGGTGGGTTGCACACTGCCAAGGGCTCCAGCAGTGAGAATTCTGTCAGAGGGAAGGGAAGGGCAACTGCAGGGCTCCTCAGCGGTTGCTTGGCCGCCCAGATTCAGCGCCACACGGAGAGCACCAGGCTCCCAGGGCCCCTGGCTGGGGTTTTCAGCCCCACACACGGAGGCTGATTCCTTGGGTGCCCAGAAAGTGTATGACAGACGTAGGTTCCCTAGCACTCTCCTCCCCAGCAGAGACATGTGCAGGTGTTTGGGGCCTGATCCTGCGTGTCTGGGTTCCTGCCCACAGCCCCAACTCAGGGGAAGCAGCCCCTGAGGCAAGACCTGCTGGAGGAGCCCTGCGCCCCGCCTGATAGGCGAGTGCACAGCCAGCAGGGAAGCGAGCCTCCTCGGGGAAGAGGAGGCAGCAAGTCCCCGTCAAGCTGAAATCCCTGCTTACACGAAGCTAAGTGCGACTCCAGTACGGCAGATCTCTAGCTCTGTTCAGAGGCCCGATCTGGCAGAGTTCCTGGCACCAAGATGCTCTGCCATAGGCGAGCCTTGCGCAGACTTGCCTTGCTTTAAGGCTCCCTCCCCAGGAAGGAGCAGGCTGTGTGAGGCTCGGAAACGCCACTGGCGCCTTCCTGGCTTCAGCTCTACCCCTGCCTTGCCTTTGCACTTAGGTCCCAAGCGTCCTTGAGGAGGGCTTAGGGGCTGGTGGGTTGCACACTGCCAAGGGCTCCAGCAGTGAAAGCTCTGTCAGAGGGAAGCGAAGGGCAACAGCAGGGCTCCTTCAGCGGTTCCTTGGCCGCCCAGACAAAGCTCCGCACGGAGAGCACCAGGTTCCAAGGGCCCCTGGCTGGGTTTTGCATCCCCACACTCCCAGAGGCTGACTCCGTGGGTGCCTAGAAAGTGTGTGAGAGACGTAGGTTCCCTAGCACTCTCCTCCCCAGCAGAGACATGTGCAGGTGGTTGGGGCCTTATCCTGCGTGTCTGGGTTCCCGCCCACAGCCCCAACTCAGGGGAAGCAGCCCCTGAGGCAAGACCTGCTGGAGGAGCCCTGCGCGCCCGCCTGATAGGCGAGAGCACAGCCAGCAGTGTAGCGAGCCTCCTCGGGAGAAGAGGAGGCAGCCGAGCCCAGTCAAGAGGAAAGCCCTGCTTGCACGGAGCTAAGGGCCTCCAGTACGGCAGAGCTCTAGCTCTGCTCAGAGCCCCGATCTGGCAGAGTTTCTGGCGCGAGGCTGCTCGGCCGGGGGCTCGCCTTGCCCAGACTTGCCTTGCTTTTAGGCTCCCTCCCCAGGAAGGAGCTGTCTGAGCGAGCCTGGGAGACGCCACTGGTGCCTTCCTTGCCTCAGCTCCAATCCTGCCTTGCCTTTGCACATAGGTGCCAGGCGTCTTGGGGAGGGCTTAGGGGGTGGTGGGTTGCACACTGCCAAGGGCTTCAGCAGTGAGAGCTCTGTCAGAGGGAAGGGAAGGGCAACTGCAGGGCTCCTCCAGCGGTTTCTAGGCCGCCTAGAATCAGCGCCGCACCGAGAGCACCAGGCTCCCAGGGCCCCTGGCTGGGGTTTTCAGCCCCGCACACACGGAGGCTGATTCCTTGGGTGCCCAGAAAGTGTATGACAGACGTAGGTTCCCTAGCACTCTCCTCCCCAGCAGAGACATGTGCAGGTGTTTGGGGCCTGATCCTGCGTGTCTGGGTTCCTGCCCACAGCCCCAACTCAGGGGAAGCAGCCCCTGAGGCAAGACCTGCTGGAGGAGCCCTGCGCCCCCGCCTGATAGGCGAGTGCACAGCCAGCAGGGAAGCGAGCCTCCTCGGGGGAAGAGGAGGCAGCCCAGCCCGTCAAGTTGAAAGCCCTGCTTGCACGGAGCTAAGTGCGCCTCCAGTACGGCAGAGCTCTAGCTCTGCTCAGAGCCCGATCTGGCAGAGTTCCTGGCGCGAGGCTGCTCTGCCGGGGCTAGCCTTGCCCAGACTTGCCTTGCTTTTAGGCTGCCTCTCCAGGAAGGAGCAGGCAGCAGGAGCCTGGGAGTCGCCACTGGCGCCTTTCTTGCCTCAGCTCCAATCCTGCCTTGCCTTTGCACTTAGGTCCCAGCCTCCTTAAGGAGGCTTAGGGGCTGGTGGGTTGCACACTGCCAAGGGCTCCAGCAGTGAGAATTCTGTCAGAGGGAAGGAAGGGCAACTGCAGGGCTCCTCCAGCGGTTGCTTGGCCGCCCAGATTCAGCGCCACACGGAGAGCACCAGGCTCCCAGGCCCCTGGCTGGGGTTTTCAGCCCCGCACACACGGAGGCTGATTCCTTGGGTGCCCAGAAAGTGTATGACAGACGTAGGTTCCCTAGCACTCTCCTCCCCAGCAGAGACATGTGCAGGTGTTTGGGGCCTGATCCTGCGTGTCTGGGTTCCTGCCCACAGCCCCAACTCAGGGGAAGCAGCCCCTGAGGCAAGACCTGCTGGAGGAGCCCTGCGCCCCCGCCTGATAGGCGAGTGCACAGCCAGCAGGGAAGCGAGCCTCCTCGGGGGAAGAGGAGGCAGCCGCCCCGTCAAGGAAAGCCCTGCTTGCACGGAGCTAAGTGCGCCTCCAGTACGGCAGAGCTCTAGCTCTGCTCAGAGCCCCGATCTGGCAGAGTTCCTGGCGCGAGGCTGCTCTGCCGGGGGCTCGCCTTGCCCAGACTTGCCTTGCTTTTAGGCTCCCTCCCCAGGAAGGAGCAGGCTGAGGAGCCTGGGAGACGCCACTGGCGCCTTCCTTGCCTCAGCTCCAATCCTGCCTTGCCTTTGCACTTAGGCCAGCGTCCTTGGGAGGCTTAGGGGCTGGTGGGTTGCACACTGCCAAGGGCTTCAGCAGTGAGAGCTCTGTCAGAGGGAAGGGAAGGGCAACTGCAGGGCTCCTCCAGCGGTTCTTGGCCGCCCAGATCAGCGCCGCACGAGAGCACCAGGCTCCCAGGGCCCCTGGCTGGGGTTTTCAGCCCCGCACACACGGAGGCTGATTCCTTGGGTGCCCAGAAAGTGTATGACAGACGTAGGTTCCCTAGCACTCTCCTCCCCAGCAGAGACATGTGCAGGTGTTTGGGGCCTGATCCTGCGTGTCTGGGTTCCTGCCCACAGCCCCAACTCAGGGGAAGCAGCCCCTGAGGCAAGACCTGCTGGAGGAGCCCTGCGCCCCGCCTGATAGGCGAGTGCACAGCCAGCAGGGAAGCGAGCCTCCTCGGGGAAGAGGAGGCAGCCCAGCCCCGTCAAGTTGAAAGCCCTGCTTGCACGGAGCTAAGTGCGCCTCCAGTACGGCAGAGCTCTAGCTCTGCTCAGAGCCCCGATCTGGCAGAGTTCCTGGCGCGAGGCTGCTCTGCCGGGGCTAGCCTTGCCCAGACTTGCCTTGCTTTTAGGCTGCCTCTCCAGGAAGGAGCAGGCAGCAGGAGCCTGGGAGTCGCCACTGGCGCCTTTCTTGCCTCAGCTCCAATCCTGCCTTGCCTTTGCACTTAGGTCCCAGTCCTCCTTAAGGAGAGCTTAGGGGCTGGTGGGTTGCACACTGCCAAGGGCTCCAGCAGTGAGAATTCTGTCAGAGGGAAGGGAAGGGCAACTGCAGGGCTCCTCCAGCGGTTGCTTGGCCGCCCAGATTCAGCGCCACACGGAGAGCACCAGGCTCCCAGGGCCCCTGGCTGGGTTTTCAGCCCCGCACACACGGAGGCTGATTCCTTGGGTGCCCAGAAAGTGTATGACAGACGTAGGTTCCCTAGCACTCTCCTCCCCAGCAGAGACATGTGCAGGTGTTTGGGGCCTGATCCTGCGTGTCTGGGTTCCTGCCCACAGCCCCAACTCAGGGGAAGCAGCCCCTGAGGCAAGACCTGCTGGAGGAGCCCTGCGCCCCCGCCTGATAGGCGAGTGCACAGCCAGCAGGGAAGCGAGCCTCCTCGGGGGAAGAGGAGGCAGCAAGTCCCCGTCAAGCTGAAATCCCTGCTTACACGAAGCTAAGTGCGACTCCAGTACGGCAGATCTCTAGCTCTGTTCAGAGGCCCGATCTGGCAGAGTTCCTGGCACCAAGATGCTCTGCCATAGGCGAGCCTTGCGCAGACTTGCCTTGCTTTAAGGCTCCCTCCCCAGGAAGGAGCAGGCTGTGTGAGGCTCGGAAACGCCACTGGCGCCTTCCTGGCTTCAGCTCTACCCCTGCCTTGCCTTTGCACTTAGGTCCCAAGCGTCCTTGAGGAGGGCTTAGGGGCTGGTGGGTTGCACACTGCCAAGGGCTCCAGCAGTGAAAGCTCTGTCAGAGGGAAGCGAAGGGCAACAGCAGGGCTCCTTCAGCGGTTCCTTGGCCGCCCAGACAAAGCTCCGCACGGAGAGCACCAGGTTCCAAGGGCCCCTGGCTGGGTTTTGCATCCCCACACTCCCAGAGGCTGACTCCGTGGGTGCCTAGAAAGTGTGTGAGAGACGTAGGTTCCCTAGCACTCTCCTCCCCAGCAGAGACATGTGCAGGTGGTTGGGCCTTATCCTGCGTGTCTGGGTTCCCGCCCACAGCCTCAACTCAGGGGAAGCAGCCCCTGAGGCAAGACCTGCTGGAGGAGCCCTGCGCGCCCGCCTGATAGGCGAGAGCACAGCCAGCAGTGTAGCGAGCCTCCTCGGGAGAAGAGGAGGCAGCCGAGCCCAGTCAAGAGGAAAGCCCTGCTTGCACGGAGCTAAGTGGGCCTCCAGTACGGCAGAGCTCTAGCTCTGCTCAGAGCCCCGATCTGGCAGAGTTTCTGGCGCGAGGCTGCTCGGCCGGGGGCTCGCCTTGCCCAGACTTGCCTTGCTTTTAGGCTCCCTCCCCAGGAAGGAGCTGTCTGAGCGAGCCTGGGAGACGCCACTGGTGCCTTCCTTGCCTCAGCTCCAATCCTGCCTTGCCTTTGCACATAGGTGCCAGGCGTCGTTGGGAGGGCTTAGGGGTGTGGGTTGCACACTGCCAAGGGCTTCAGCAGTGAGAGCTCTGTCAGAGGGAAGGGAAGGGCAACTGCAGGGCTCCTCCAGCGGTTTCTAGGCCGCCTAGAATCAGCGCCGCACCGAGAGCACCAGGCTCCCAGGGCCCCTGGCTGGGGTTTTCAGCCCCGCACACACGGAGGCTGATTCCTTGGGTGCCCAGAAAGTGTATGACAGACGTAGGTTCCCTAGCACTCTCTCCCCAGCAGAGACATGTGCAGGTGTTGGGGCCTGATCCTGCGTGTCTGGGTTCCTGCCCACAGCCCCAACTCAGGGGAAGCAGCCCCTGAGGCAAGACCTGCTGGAGGAGCCCTGCGCCCCGCCTGATAGGCGAGTGCACAGCCAGCAGGAAGCGAGCCTCCTCGGGGGAAGAGGAGGCAGCCCAGCCCCGTCAAGTTGAAAGCCCTGCTTGCACGGAGCTAAGTGCGCCTCCAGTACGGCAGAGCTCTAGCTCTGCTCAGAGCCCCGATCTGGCAGAGTTCCTGGCGCGAGGCTGCTCTGCCGGGGGCTAGCCTTGCCCAGACTTGCCTTGCTTTTAGGCTGCCTCTCCAGGAAGGAGCAGGCAGCAGGAGCCTGGGAGTCGCCACTGGCGCCTTTCTTGCCTCAGCTCCAATCCTGCCTTGCCTTTGCACTTAGGTCCCAGTCCTCCTTAAGGAGAGCTTAGGGGCTGGTGGGTTGCACACTGCCAAGGGCTCCAGCAGTGAGAATTCTGTCAGAGGGAAGGGAAGGGCAACTGCAGGGCTCCTCCAGCGGTTGCTTGGCCGCCCAGATTCAGCGCCACACGGAGAGCACCAGGCTCCCAGGCCCCTGGCTGGGGTTTTCAGCCCCGCACACACGGAGGCTGATTCCTTGGGTGCCCAGAAAGTGTATGACAGACGTAGGTTCCCTAGCACTCTCTCCCCAGCAGAGACATGTGCAGGTGTTTGGGCCTGATCCTGCGTGTCTGGGTTCCTGCCCACAGCCCCAACTCAGGGGAAGCAGCCCCTGAGGCAAGACCTGCTGGAGGAGCCCTGCGCCCCCGCCTGATAGGCGAGTGCACAGCCAGCAGGGAAGCGAGCCTCCTCGGGGAAGAGGAGGCCCAGCCCCGTCAAGTTGAAAGCCCTGCTTGCACGGAGCTAAGTGCGCCTCCAGTACGGCAGAGCTCTAGCTCTGCTCAGAGCCCCGATCTGGCAGAGTTCCTGGCGCGAGCTGCTCTGCCGGGGGCTAGCCTTGCCCAGACTTGCCTTGCTTTTAGGCTGCCTCTCCAGGAAGGAGCAGGCAGCAGGAGCCTGGAGTCGCCACTGGCGCCTTTCTTGCCTCAGCTCAATCCTGCCTTGCCTTTGCACTTAGGTCCCAGTCCTCCTTAAGGAGAGCTTAGGGGCTGGTGGGTTGCACACTGCCAAGGGCTCCAGCAGTGAGAATTCTGTCAGAGGGAAGGGAAGGGCAACTGCAGGGCTCCTCCAGCGGTTGCTTGGCCGCCCAGATTCAGCGCCACACGGAGAGCACCAGGCTCCCAGGGCCCCTGGCTGGGGTTTTCAGCCCCGCACACACGGAGGCTGATTCCTTGGGTGCCCAGAAAGTGTATGACAGACGTAGGTTCCCTAGCACTCTCCTCCCCAGCAGAGACATGTGCAGGTGTTTGGGGCCTGATCCTGCGTGTCTGGGTTCCTGCCCACAGCCCCAACTCAGGGGAAGCAGCCCCTGAGGCAAGACCTGCTGGAGGAGCCCTGCGCCCCGGCCTGATAGGCGAGTGCACAGCCAGCAGGAAGCGAGCCTCCTCGGGAAAGAGACAGCAAGCAGCAGCTGAGAATCCCTGCTT
>NW_017215971.1:0-13522 GCF_001704415.2 Capra hircus
AAGACCAAGGCAAGGGCAACAGCAACGCCAAAGGGCAAGGCCAAGGCCCAGGCCAAGGCTAAAGGCCAAGGCCACCAAAGCGAGCGCCAAACCCCGTAACGCCTGACAAAAAGGCAGAAGCCACTAGGCCCCTGTGCAGAGGAAGCCACTGAAGGCAGCAAGGCCACAGACTCCCTGACTCCATTCCCACATGAAGATGTGAGGATAAGGGCCTCATCCCAGCAAGGCACCCGCTCCCACCACCCCCCAACCCCGGCCCCGCCCCCGCAGCACGCGCCCCTGAACAACACTGTCTTCCCAGAAAAGAGAACGGAGAAGCCATGTGTGTGCCAAAGGAGCAAGATGAACGAACGATGCCGACGCCCTCACGAATTTGGGCACACTGACGCCTCGGAACCCCGGGCCTGGCCGATGGGTCCCAGCCGTTCTCGGGTGGGAGGGGGTCAACACATTGGCCGAGAGCCCTTGCCCAGGCCACCGCAAATCCCTGAGATGTGATCCGACCACAGGGACCGAGGGCAAACGTACCGCTTGAGGTGCTGGAGGAGCCGGACGAAGCAATGGTGGGAGAGGCACACGGGCACGCTGCAGACTGCTGGCTGAGTGGCGGGGACCCAGCAGCTCAGGACTCTGGAGAACGGGAGGCGTCTCCGCCACCATTGACGTCAATAGGGTTTGGGTGGGTAGATTGGAGGGGCCGCCCCTGGCCTCTTTCCAAGCAGAGACCCTGGACGGAGTCCCGTGGAGCGAGTGGGCTTTTCCCGGCATGGCTGTGCCCTGGACCGCCAAGATCCCGTTGGGGTGGGCGGGCAGTTCGGGGCTTTGGTTTGTGGCCTCCCTCGCAGCGGGGGGTGGGTTCAACCCCGAGTGGATCAGTCAGGGGCCCTCAGCAGTGCCAAGGGAACTCACCGCCCCAGGAAACGCCCCTAGGTCCCTTTGAATTGGCCACACCAACGCCCCCTTTCCCAGCCTGCCTTGCTCTGAGATTTCCCGCCTTTTCACATTCCACAGGTCCCTGGTCCTCGACTGTCCCCCGCTGGCTCCTCCGAGGCATTCCGGGACACCAGACGCTCTCTCCAGCGCCTCCACCTAGATCCTCGCTGTCCTCGCCTCCGTTTCCCCCATGCCCCCTCCCCAACTCCTCCGTGGCTCTTGGCATCCTTTCCCTACAGCAGTCCCAGAGTGCCACCCCCGAGGGTTTTGAGTTGCCTGGAGCCCAAGGCTCCGGCCAGAGACCTGAGGGGCCAGCGTCTGGACTGGCAGCTAATGCCATTTGGGGCTTTTCTCACGTGGAGCCTGAGGCCCGCACCTCCGCGGGCAACCCCCAGCGCGAGTGCCCTGGAGATACCCGCCAAGGGGACAGTGTTCCCCTACTGTGGGGAAGGAGGTTCCTGTTTTCCCTGCACTGGTTCGACTTTCACGCCGAGGATCGACTCACACCATGGTGGCAAGTGGAATAGCCTTGTGGGAAAGCCTCATGGGAAAGACTCCAGGGAAAGCCACAGATTCCTTGATCCACGAGAAGGGAAGCGTGACACTGCTGCTACCGCTCGGGGGAAAGCGCACGTGCATGACCCCACTCGAGCCGAGGACTGACGCAAGCTTGGGAGACTCCAGAAGTACGCCAAGATCCATGTCAGCACTGGAGAGGAATCCTCAGGTTCCGTCCCGACTCCACACAAGGTCTTAGGCCCCGGCATCGACCGAGAGGAATCCTGAGAGCCCCTAGCACCTCGCATGGGGACTGGCCTTTCCTGAGGTCACCAGAGCGGGTCCCTGAGGTCTCCGTCGTAACTCGAGAGCACCTGCCACAACTCGAGAAAATCCAGGAGGTTCTCCCTCCAGGCGAGATGAGGCCCATTTCCGCTGAGGTCTCGAGGCTAATCACACCTAACCTCTGGAACTTCCAAAGGGTCCTTCACACCCTTGCTGCAAGTCAAGAAGTTCTCCGACATACCCATATCCACTCGAGAGGAAGGACGAGGTTCCCGCCCGCAGCCCCGTTTCGCCTCGTAGCTCGAGAAGAGGGATCCTTTCCCTTTGTCGTCGGGAAAGAATTCCCGCTTCCCGTCGCATCTCAAGAGGAGGCGCTCTCCACAGGAAAGACGAGAGGAACTCCAGGGCCTTGCCAGCATTCCAAGAGTCCCCCAGATGTCTAAGTCCATTCCAGAAGAAACTGTTTTCCCTGCACTGCCTCGACGTTCACGCCGAGGATCGACTCACACCACCGTGGCACGTGGGACAGCCCTGTTGGAAAGCCTCGTGGGAAAGCCTCAATGGAAAGCGACAGATCCCTTGATCCACACGTCGGCAAGCGTGACACTGCTGCTGCAGGTCGTGAGGAAATGGCAGGTGCATGCCCCCACGAGATGAGGACTGACTCCCCTGGTGAGACTCCAGAAGTACGGAAAGATTCATGTCAGCACTGGAGAGGCATCCTCAGGGTCTGGCCCGACTCCACACAAGGTCTTAGGCACCGGCATCGATGGGAGAGGAATCCCCTAAAGGCCCCCTGGTAACTCGCATGGGACTGGCCTTTCCTGAGGCCACCAGAGCGGGTCCCTGAGGACCCGTCGTAACTCGAGAGCACCTGCCGCAACTGGTAAAATCCAGGAGGTTCTCCCCTCCAGGCGGGATGAGGCCCATTTCCTCTGAGGTGTCTGGAGGCTCATCACACCTAACCTCTGGAAATTAAAGGGTCCTTGCTGCAACTCAAGAAGTTCCCCGACATACCCGTCTCCACACGAGAGGAAGCACGAGGGTCCCGCCACATTCAGAGGAACCCCGTTTCCGAGATGAAGGATCCTATCCTGCTTAGTCAGGAAAGATTTTTCGGCGTTCCATGGCATCTCAAGAGCAAGGGTTCTCAATAGGAAAGGCAAGAGGAACTCCAGGGTCGTGCCACCATTTCAAGAGTCCCCCAGATGTCTCAGTCCATTTTAGAGGAACCCGTTTTCCCAGCACTGCCACAACTTTCACGCCGAGGATCCACTCACACCATGGTGGCATGTGGACAGCCCTGTGAGAAAGCCTCGAGGAAAGCCACAGATCCCTTGATCCCCGGGACGGGAAGCGTGACACATCTGCTACACTGTCCCTGAGGTCATGGTCGTAGTGGAGAGTACCTGCCGCAACTCGGAGAAAATCCAGGAGGTTCTCTGCTCCAGTGAGATGAGGCCCATTTTCTCTCGTCTCGAGGTAATCACAACTAAACTCTGGAACTCCAAATGTCTTCACACCCTTGCTAAAACTCAAGAAGTTCCGCAACATACCGTCTCCACTCCAGAGGAAGCACGAGGGTCCCGCCGCCAGAGGAGCTCCGTTTCCTCCTCCAAGCTCGAGATGAGGGATCCTTCCCTTCTGGTCGGGAAAGAATTCCCGATTTTTCGCATCTCAAGAGGAGGCGCGCTGCACAGGAAAGGCGAGAGGAACTCATGGGTCGTGCCACCATTCCAGAGTCCCCCAGATGTCTCAGTCCATTCCAGAGGAAACCTGTTTTCCCCTGCACTGCTTCGACTTTCACGCTGAGGATCGACTCACACCGGTGGCACGTGGGAAGCCCTGTGGGAAAGCCTCGTGGAAAGCCTCGAGGAAAGAAAAAGATCCTTATCCACGCGAAGGGAAGCGTGACACTGCTGCTACAGCTCGGGAGAAAAGAGCACGTGCATGCCCCACTCGAGACGAGACTGACTGCCCTGGGGAGACTCAGAAGTACCCCAAGATCCATGTCAGCCTGGAGAGGAATCCTCAGGTTCCGGCCCGACTCCACACAAGGTCTTAGGCCCCGGCATCGACGGGAGAGGAATCCCGAGAGGCCCCGAGCAACTCGCATGGGGACTGGCCTTTCCTGAGGCCACCAGAGCGGGTCCCTGAGGTCCCCGTCGTAAGTCGAGAGCACCTGCCGCAACTCGAGAAAATCAGGAGGTTCCCCTCAGGCGAGATGAGGCCCATTTCGCTGAGGCGTCTCGAGGCTAATCAACTAACATCTGGAACTTCCAAAGGGTCCTTCACACCCTTGCTGCAACTCAAGAAGTTCCCCGACATAACCGTCTCCACTTGAAGGAAGCACGAGAGTCCCGCCACATCCAGAGAGCCCCGTCCGCTCCAACTCGAGAGTGGGATCCTTTCCCTGCGTGGTCGGGAAAGAATTCCGGCGTTCCGTCGCATTTCAAGAGGAGGCCTCTCCAGGAAAAGGCGAGAGGAACTCCAGGGTCGTGCACCATTCCCAGAGTCCCAATATCTCCGTCCATTCCAGGGAAACCTGTTTTCCCTGCACTGCCTCGACTTTCAAGCTGAGGATCGACTCACACCACGTGGCACGTGGGACAACCCTGTGGGAAAGCTGGGAAAGCCTCGTGGGAAAGCCTCGAGGGAAAGCGAGGGATCCCTGGATCCACGCGAAGGGAAGGGACACTGCTGCTACAGCAGGGAGAAAAGCACGTGCGTGCCCCACTCGAGACGAGGACTGACTCCCCTGGGGAGACTCCAGAAGTACCCCAAGAACCATGTCAGCACTGGAGAGGAATCCTCAGGTTCCGGCACTGACTCCACACAAGGTCTTAGGCCGCGGCATCGACGGGAGAGGAATCCCGAGAGGCCCCGAGCAACTCGCAAGGGGAATGGCCTTTCCTGAGGCCACCAGAGCGGGTCCCTGAGGTCCCCGTCGTGAGTCGAGAGCACCTGCCCGCAACTCGAGAAAATCCAGAGATTCTCCCCTCAGGCGAGATGAGGCCCATTTCGCATAGGCGTCTCGAGGCTAATTCTCACCTAACCTCTGGAACTTCCAAAGGGTCCTTCACACCCTTGCTGCAAATCAAGAAGTTCCCCGACATACCGTCTCCACTCAAGAGGAAGCACGATAGTTCCGCCCACATCCAGAGGAGCCCCGTTTCCGCCTCATAGCTCGAGAGGAGGGATCCTTTCCCTGCGAGGTCGGGAAAGAATTCCCGGCGTTCCCGTCGCATCTCAAGAGGAGGCGCTCTCCACAGGAAAGGCGAGAGGAACTCCAGGGACATGCCACCATTCTCCGAGTCCCCCAGATGTCTCAGTCCATTCCAGGGAAACCTGTTTCCCTGCACTGACTCGACTTTCAAGCCGAGGATCGACTCACACCACTGTGGCACGTGGGACAGCCCTGTGGGAAAGCCTCGTGGGAAAGCCTCGTGGGGAAGCCTCGAGGGAAAGCCACAGATCCTTGATCCACGCGAAGGGAAGCGCGACACTGCTGCTACAGCTGGGGAGGAAAGCGCACGTGCATGCCCTCAACCGAGACGAGGACTGACTCCCCTGGGGAGACTCCAGCAGTACACCAAGATCCATGTCAGCACTGGAGAGGAATCCTCAGGTTCGGCACCGACTCTACGTAAGGTCTGAGGCCCCGGCATCGACGGGAGAGGAATCCGGAGAGGTCCCCGAGCAACTCGCATGGGGACTGGAATTTCCTGAGGCCACCAGAGCGGGTCCCTGAGGTCCCCATCGTAAGTCGAGAGCACCTGCCGCAACTCGAGAAAATCCAGGAGTTTCTCCCTCCAGGCGAGATGAGGCCCATTTTCGCTGAGGCGTCTCGAGGCTAATCACACCTAACCTCTAGAACTGCCAAAGGGTCCTTCACACCTTGCTGCAACTCAAGAAGTTCCCCGACATATCCGTCTCCACTCGAGAGGAAGCACGAGAGTCCCGCCACATCCAGAGGAGCCCCGTTTCCGACTCCTAGCTCGAGAGGAGGGATCCTTTCCCTGCGTGGTCGGGAAAGAATTCCGGCATTTCCGTCGCATCTCAAGAGGAGGCGCTCTCCACAGGAAAGGCGAGAGGAACTCCAGGGTCGTGCCACCATTCCCAGAGTCCCCCAGATGTCTCAGTCCATTCCAGGGAAACCTGTTTTCCCTGCACTGCCTCGACTTTCAAGCCGAGGATCGACTCACACCACGGTGGCACGTGGGACAGCCCTGTGGGAAAGCCTCGTGGGAAAGCCTCGAGGGAAAGCCTTCGAGGGAAAGCCACAGATCCCTTGATCCATCGCGAAGGGAAGCGTGACACTGCTGCTACAGCTCGGGAGGAAAGCGCACGTGCATGCCCCCACTCGAGACGAGGACTGACTCCCCTGGGGAGACTCCAGAAGTACCCCAAGATCCATGTCAGCACTGGAGAGGAATCCTCAGGTTCCGGCACCGACTCCACACAAGTCTTAGGCCCCGGCATCGACGGGAGAGGAATCCTGAGAGGCCCCCGAGCAACTCGCATGGGGACTGGCCTTTCCTGAGGCCACCAGAGCGGGTCCCTGAGGTCCCCGTCGTAAGTCGAGAGCACCTGCCGCAACTCGAGAAAATCCAGGAGGTTCTCCCTCCAGGCGAGATGAGGCCCATTTCCGCTGAGGCGTCTCGAGGCTAATCACACCTAACCTCTGGAACTTCCAAAGGTCCTTCACACCCTTGCTGCAACTCAAGAAGTTCCCCGACATACCCGTCTCCACTCGAGAGGAAGCACGAGAGTCCCGCCCACATCCAGAGGAGCCCCGTTTCCGCCTCCTAGCTCGAGAGGAGGGATCCTTTCCCTGCGTGGTCGGGAAAGAATTCCGGCGTTCCGTTGCATCTCAAGAGGAGGTGCTCTCCACAGGAAAGGCGAGAGGAACTCCAGGTCGTGCCACCATTCCCAGAGTCCCCCAGATGTCTCAGTCAATTCCAGGGAAACCTGTTTTCCCTGCACTGCCTCGACTTTCAAGCCGAGGATCGACTCACACCACGGTGGCACGTGGGACAGCCCTGTCGGGAAAGCCTCGTGGGAAAGCCTCGAGGGAAAGCCACAGATCCCTTGATCCACGCGAAGGGAAGCGTGACACTGCTGCTACAGCTCGGGAGGAAAGCGCACGTGCATGCCCCCACTCGAGACGAGGACTGACTCCCCTGGGGAGACTCCAGAAGTACCCAAGATCCATGTCAGCACTGGAGAGGAATCCTCAGGTTCTGGCACCGACTCCGTACAAGGTCTTAGGCCCCGGCATCGACGGGAGAGGAATCCCGAGAGGCCATCGCAACTCGCATGGGGACTGGCCTTTCCTCAGGCCACAGAGCGGGTCCCTGAGGTCCCCGTCGTAATTCGAGAGCACCTGCCACAACTTGAGAAAATCCAGGAGGTTCTCCCCTCCAGGCGAGATGAGGCCCATTTCCGCTGAGGCGTCTCGAGGCTAATCACACCTAACCTCTGGAACTTCCAAAGGTCCTTCACACCTTGCTGCAACTCAAGAAGTTCCCCGACATACCCGTCTCCACTCGAGAGGAAGCACGAGGTCCCGGCCACATCCAGAGGAGCCCCGTTTCCGCCTCCAACTCGAGAGGAGGGATCCTTCCCTGCGTCCTCGGGAAAGAATTCCGACGCATCTCAAGAGGAGGCCACTGCACAGGAAAGGCGAGAGGAACTCATGGGTCGTGCCACCATTCCCAGAGTCCCCCAGATGTCTCAGTCCATTCCAGAGGATCCTGTTTTCCCTGCACTGCTTCGACTTTCAAGCCGAGGATCGACTCACACCACGGTGGCACGTGGGACAGCCCTGTGGGAAAGCCTCGTGGGAAAGCCTCGAGGGAAAGCCACAGATCCCTTGATCCACGCGAAGGGAAGCGTGACACTGCTGCTACAGCTCGGGAGGAAAGCGCACGTGCATGCCCCCACTCGAGACGAGGACTGACTCCCCTGGGAGACTCCAGAAGTACCCCAAGATGCATGTCAGCCTGGAGAGGAATCCTCAGGTTCCGGCCCGACTCCACACAAGGTCTTAGGCCCTGGCATCGACGGGAGAGGAATAGCGAAAGGCCCTCTAGCAACTCGCATGGGGACTGGCCTTTCCTGAGGTCACCAGAGCGGGTCCCTGAGGTCCCCGTCGTAAGTCGAGAGCACCTGCCGCAACTCGGTAAAATCCAGGAGGTTCTCCCTCCAGGCGAGATGAGGCCCGTTTCCCTGAGGTGTCTCGAGGCTAATCACACCTGACCTCTGGAACTTCCAAAGAGTCTTTCACAGTCATGCTGCAACTCAAGAAGTTCCCCGACATACCCGTCTCCACTCAAGAGGAAGCACGAGTGTCCCGGCCACATCCAGAGGAGCTCCGTTTCCGGCTCGTAGCTCGAGATGAGCGATCCTTTCCCTGATTGGTCGGGAAAGAATTCCCGGCATTCCCATCGCATCTCAAGAGGAGGCGCTCTCCAAAGGAAAGGGGAGAGGAACTGCAGGGTCGTGCCACCATTCCGAGACTCACCCAGATGTCTCAGTCCATTCCACAGGAACCTGTTTTCCCTGCACTGCCTTGGCCTTCATGCCGAGGATCGACTCACACCACCGTCACACGTGGGACAGCCCTGTGGGAAAGCCTAGTGGGAAAGACTCGAGGGAAAGCCACAGATCCCTTGGTCCAATGGGGAAGCGTGACACTGCTGCTACAGCATGGGAGGAAAGGGCACGCTCATGCCCCCACTCGAGACGAGGCCTGACTCCCTTGTGGAGACTCGAGAAGTACCACAAAATCCATGTCAGCACTGGAGAGGAATCCTCAGCTTCCGGCCCCGACTCCACACAAGGTCTTAGGCCCCGGCATCGACGGGAGAGGAATCACGAGAGGCCCCCTAGCAACACGCATGATGACTGGCGTTTCCTGCGGCCGCCAGAGCGGGTCCCTGAAGTCCCCGTCGTAACTCGAGAGCACCTGCTGAAACTCGGGAATATCCAGGAGCCTCTCCATTCCAGGCGACATGAGGCCCATTTCCGCTGAGGCATCTCGAGACTAACCACACCTAACCTCTGGAACTTCCAAAGGGTCCTTCACACCCTTGCTGCAACTCAAGAAGTTCCCCGACATACCCGTTCCTCTTCACATTCAGCCATAATGGTGGTGTCATCTGCATATCTAAGTTTATTGATATTTCTACCGGCAATCTTGATTCCAGCTCATGTATCTTCCATCCCAGCATTTTTCATGATGTACTCTGCATAGAAGTTAAATAAACAGGGTGACAATATACAGCCTTTGCATACTCCTTTTCCTTTTTGGAACCAGTCTGTTGTTCCATGTCCTACTCTAACTGTTGCTTCCTGACCTTCATCCAGATTTCTCAAGAGGCAGGTTAGGTGGTCTGGTATTCCCATCTCTTTCAGAATTGTGGCTAAAACAACAGTATAAGGACCTTTCCGATGTCAGGCCAAGGAATTGTGTTTCCAGTCATTGAGCCACACCTGATCACTGAGCACAAATTCATGAATCTGTTCCTCAAGGGGGAATGATATTCTTTTTTATACAAACTTAGTTACCTGATTTATTACCTTACCTAATTGTTCCATCTGCTGTGAAATCCCACCCCTTACTTGTGGCAAATCTGCTAACACCTGCCTCACTGTGGGAGGGGGTCTCCCATAGAAAATTTCATAAGGACAACAACTATGGGAACGTGCAGTTACCCGTAATATGAGTAAGTCTGCCGGAAGCAAGCCCATCCATGTACAGTCAGTCTCTATGATCCATTTTGAAAGTGTCTCTTCAAGAGTTTGGTTGTTTCTTTCCACCATTCCAGAACACTGGGGCCTATATGCTGTATGTAATTTCCACTGATATTTAGAGCTTCACATACCTGTTAATTAACGCGGCTACAAAGACAGGGCCATTGTCGGATTCTATACTGGTTGGAAACCCAAGTCTGGGAATTATTTCTCAAATCAGCGAGCTACTTCGTTTTCTTTTTCAGATCAGGTAGGGAAGGCCTCTGCCCAACCGGAGAAGGTACCTACTATTCTAGTAAGTCATGATAACAGGTGACTGCCTTTGCTTCCCCGAAGGACACTCGCTTTCCCTGCATCCTGAGAACTCCACGTCTCAGCCAGTTGGAAAAGCGCTTCTTGGAGGTCATTATTCAGGGGCAATTTCCCCTGGAGCCCGGGGCCATAGGGAGCGGCTCCACACTCCCAGGGAAAGGCAGAGCCACAGCCACACATCTGTCCCATCCCCTTTGCTCTGTAGGAGAGCTCTAGTGAGCCTAGGTCTGTCAGGAAAATTCTTGGCTCCTATGGGGACACATTCTATGTGTGAAACTGCATCCAGGACCTAGGGGCCACAGGGCGCCTGTTTCTCTCGGGGGCAGAGGGGTGGGGGGCCTGAAGCAGTGCGGCCCAGCAACAGCTTCCACATCCATCCAATTGCTCTTTTCTTACCTCTGATAGAACTAGCTTTGTTCCAGCCTTTGGCAATTTGGAGGCAAGCGGGCCCCACTTCCTCCCCAAGGAGGCATGGGACCTAATTTGAGTGGAAAGGCCCCTCACGGAGCTGAACCCAGGAAGGCACCCAGTCATGTCTGACACATTCCTGCATCCTGCTTCTTCATGAGCAATACCGCTATAAGCTAGGAATGTCTTTCCAAGGCTCAGAAAGGACAGGGGAGATGCATGGTGCTGCCTCTGGAATTTCGGTCCTCTGAGCAGACCTGGAGGTCTCCCCTTGAAGAAGCTAACCAGTTTCTTCCAAATACAGGCTTGCAAACACACACTGGGTGGCTGCCTCTTCTTCCCTGAAGGACGATCACTTTCCCCGCATCCTGTGAACTCTGCATCCCAGCCTGCTGGAAAAGCGCTTCTTGGAGGTCATTTTTCAGGGACAATTTTCCCTGGAGCCCGGGGCCGTAGGGAGGGCCCCATGCTCGCTGGGAAAGGCAGAGTCACATCCACAGTCTGTTCTACCCCTTTTGCCCTGTGGGAGAGCTCTAGTGAGCCTAGGTCTGTCAGGAAAATTCTTGGCTCCTATGGGGACACACCCTGTGTGTTAACCTGCATATCGGACCTAGGGGCCACAGGGCGCCTGTTCCTCTCGGGGGGGACCCTGAAGTGGTGCGGCCAGCAACAGCCTGAACATCCATCCGATTGCTCTTTTCTTCCTTCTGATAGAGCTAGCTTTGCTTCTCGCTTTGGCATTTCGGAAGCCAGGGGGAGCCCCACCGCTGTTGTCCTGGGGTCTATTGGAGGTACCGGGTCTATTGGACCCCAGCATGGCACCCGACCCCCTCAGACACACTCCCGCAGCCTCCTTCCCCATGGGCAGGACTGTTCTGACCTAGGAATGTGTTCCCAAGGCTCAGAAAATGCAGGGAGACACACGGCCCTGACTCTGGAACTGAGGCCGTTGGAGCAGGCCTGGAGGTCTGACGTCTGAGACGCCAAACACTTGCTGCAAGATACAGGTGTGAAAACACACTCTCTGGGGCTGCCTTTCCTTCCTCCAAGGAAGAGAGCTTTTCCAGTCTCCTCCGTGCTGAGTCATACAAGGCTGGAAAGGTCTGGCTTAGAGGGCATTTCTCAGCGGCAATGGCCCCTGAGGCCCTGCACCCAGGGAGGGATCCTACCCTCCCGGGGAAGTCAAAGCAACCTCCAAACAGCTGTTCTCTCATGTTTCCTCTGCAGGAGGGAGCTAGTGAGCCCAGGTCTGTCTGGAACGTTCTTGGATCCTGCGGGGAAATCATCCTGGGAGCCCACCTGGATACCAGTCGTAGGGGCTAAAATTCGCATTTTCCTTCCTTGGAGCCCTAACGCAGTACAGCCTAGCAACTGCTTGAAAATCCATCCTGTTGCTGTTTTCTTCCCTCTGACAGAGCGAGCTTTGCTCCCCATTTTGGGATTTCAGAAGCAAGGTGGTGGCCTGCAACTCCTTGCCTGGGGTCCATTGGAGGTGCAAGGTGCCCTCGACCAGGTGACCCCAGCATGACACCTGGCCCCCTCAGACACACTCCCGCAGCCTGCTTCCCCATGGGCAGGACTGCTCTCACCTAGGAATGTGTTTGCAAGGCCAGGAAACTGCAGGGAGACACAAGACCCTGATTCTGGCATTGAGTCTGTTGGAACAGGCCTGCAGGTCTTCTGTCTAACAAGCCAAACACTTGCTGCAAGATACAGGCCTGAAAACACACTCTTGGGCTGCCTTTCCTTCCTCCAAGGAAGAGAGTTTTCTCAGCCTCCTGTGGGCTGAGAGCCACACAGGGCTGAAAAGCACTTGCTGGGAGATTATTTTTCATTGGCCATGGCCCCTGAGGCCCTGTGCTCAGGGAGGGCTCCCTCCCTCCCAGGGAAAGTCAAAGGAAGCTCCAAACGGCTGTTCAATCATGTTTCTGAGAGAGTCATTGCCAAGGCAGGTTTCTAAGAAGTTCAAGGGTCCCCAAGGAGAGAGGGGTCTAGAATTCTCAAGGAGGAAGAAAGGACAAACTGTTTTTCCCTCTACATTCCTTAGGATTATATAACAATCATGCATCCTTCTTGAGGACGGTCTCTGGAAAAAACCTTCTGGCTAATCCTGTTATCTTAAAATGTAAATTATGGGAGTAGGTCTAGTGAGTCTTTACAACCTCCAGACATTCTTTTGTTCGTTGTCATAACTTATTGGAGAGTATATAACTCCATTACCAACACTAGCAAGGGGGTACGCTTTCTGCCCCTTGTGATGTCTCTGTCAGAAGCTTTCTCTATCTCCTTTATCCTTTAATAAAACTCTATTGCACAAAAGCTCTGAGCAATCAAGCCTCGTCTTGGGCCCTGGATTGAATTCTTCTCCTCCATAAGCCAAGAATCCCAGCATCTTTTCGTGGTTCAGCAACAATATTTCATTTCCTCTGCAGGAGAGAGCTAGTGAGCTTAGGTCTGTCTGGAACATTCTTGGATCCTGTGGGGAAAATATCCTGTGCACACATCTGGATACTGGGCCTAGAGGCCAAAATTTGCATTTCTTTCCCGGGGAGCCCTAACGTGGTGTGACTTAGCAACTGCTTGAAAATCCATCCCATTGCTGTTTTCCTCCTTCTGACAGAGCTAGCTTTGTTCCCTGCTTTGGGATATCTCAACCGAAGGGCCGGTCCATAGCTACTCGCCTGGGGCCCATTGGATGTGCAAGGTGCCCTCGACTAGGTGACCCTAGCATGGCACTCAGCCCGCTCAGACACACTCCCGAGGCTTCTTTCTCATGGGAAGCACTGCTCCAACCTAGGAATGTGTCTGCAATGCTTGGAAAGTGCAGTGAGACACACAGCCCTGACTCTGCAATTGAGGCCCTCAGAGCAAGCCTGCAGCTCTGATGTCTGAGAAGCAAAACACTTGCTGCAAAGAGAGGCCTGAAAACACACTCTCTGTGGATGACTTTCCTTCCTCTAAGGAAGATAGTTTTCCCAGTCTCCTGCTTCCTGAATGTCACACAGCTGGAATGCGCTTGCTTGGAGGTCGTGATTCAGTGGCAATGACCCCTGAGGCCCTTTGCCCAGGGAGGGCTCCCACACTCACAGGCAAATCAAAGCAACTTCCAAGTGAGTCAGCTCTTCACATCAAATGGCCAAAGTATTGGAGTTTCAGGTTCAGTATTAGTCCTTCCAATGTATATTCAGACCTGATTTCCTTTAGGATGGAGTGGTTGCGTCTCCTTGTAGTCTAAGCGACCTACAAGCATCTTCTCCAACACCACAGTTCAAAAGCATCCAATTTTCAGCTGTCACTTTCTTTATACATCTTTCATATCCATCATGAC
>NW_017215972.1:0-13522 GCF_001704415.2 Capra hircus
CTTCTCTCTTCGCTGGATCAAGGGATCTGTGGCTTTCCTCGAGGCCCCCGGAGGCTTTCCCAAGAGGCTTTCCCACAGGGCTGTCCCACGTGCCACCGTGGTGTGAGTCGATCCTCGCTTGAAAGTCGAGGGCGTGCAGGGAAAACAGGTTTCCCTGGAATGGACTGAGACATCTGGGGGACTCTGGAATGGTGCCACGACCCTGGAGTTCCTCTCGCCTTTTCTGTGGAGAGCGCCTCCTCTTGAGATGCGACGGGAACGCCGGGAATTCTTGACCGACCACGCACAGAAAAGGATCCTCCTCTCGAGCGAGGAGGCGAAACGGGGCTCCTCTGGATGTGGGCGGGACTCTCGTGCTTCCTGTCGAGTGGAGACGGGTATGTCAAGGGAACTTCTTTAGTTGTCGCAAGGGTGTGAATTACACATTGGAAGTTCCTGAGGTTAGGTGTGATTAGCCTCGAAACACCTCAGCGGAAATGAGCCTCATCTCGCCTGGAGGGAGAACCTCCTGGATTTTCTCCAGTTGAGGCACGTGCTCACAACTTACGACCGGGACCTCAGGGACCTGCTCTGGTGGCCTCAGGAAACACCAGTCCCCTTGGAATTGCTCGGTGGCCTCTCGTGATTCCTCTCCCGTCGATGCCGGGGCCTAAGACATTGTGTGGGAGATGGTGCCGGAACCTCAGGGTTTTCTCCAGTGCTGTCATGGATCTTGAGGGACTTCTGGAGTCTCCCCAGGGAAGTCAGTCCTCGTCTTCAGTGGTGGCATGCACGTGCGCTTTCCTCCCGTGCTGTAGCAGCAGTTCACGCCTTCCCTTGGCGTGGATCAAGGGATCTGTGGCTTTCCTCGAGGATTTCCCACGAGGTTTTCCCACGAGGCTTTCCCACAGGGCTGTCCCACGTGCCACCGAGGTGTGAGTCGATCCTCAGCTTCAAAGTCGAGGCACTGCAGGGAAAACAGGTTTCCCCTGGAATGGACTGAGATATCTGGGGGACTCTGGGAATGGTGGCACGAACCTGGATTTCCTCTCGCTTTTCCTGTGGAGAGCGCCTCCTCTTGGAGATGCGATGGGAACCCCAGGAATTCTTTCCCGACAACGCATGAAAGGATCTCTCCTCTCGAGACTATGAGGCGGAATCGGGGCTCCTCTGGTATGTGGGCGGGACTCTCGTGCTTCCTCTCCTCGAGTGGAGACGGGTATGTCGGGGAACTTCTTGAGTTGCAGCAAGGGTGTGAAGGACCCTTTGGAAGTTCCACAGTTTAGGTGTGATTAGCCTGGATATGGCTCAGCGGAAATGTGCCTCATCTCGCCTGGAGGGAAGAACCACCTGGATTTTCTCCAGTTGAGGCAGGTGCTCACAACTTATGACCGGGACCTCAGGGACCTGCTCTGGTGGCCTCAGGAAAGACCAGTCCCCATGCGAATTGCTCGGGGGCCTCTCGGGATTCCTCTCCCCTCGATGCCGAGGCCTAAGACCTTGTGTGGAGATGGTGCCAGAACCTGAGGATTCCTCTCCAGTGCTGACATGGATCTTGGGGTACTTCTGGAGTCTCCCCAGGGGAGTGAGTCCTTGTCTCGAGTGGGGTCATGCACGTGCGCTTTCCTCCCGAGATGTAGCAGCAGTGTCACGCTTACCTTCGCGTGGATCAAGGGATCTGTGGCTTTCCCTCGAGGCTTTCCCGAAGAGGATTTCCCACGAGGCTTTCCGACAGGGCTATCCCACGTGCCACCGTGGTGTGAGTCGATCCTCGCCGTGAAATTCGAGGCAGTGCAGGAAAAACAGTTTCCTCTGGAATGGACTGAGACATCTGGGCGACTCTGTGAATGGTGGCACGACCCTGGAGTTCCTCTCGCCTTTCCTGTGGAGAGCGCTTTCCCTTGAATTGCGAGCGGAATGGCGGGTATTATTTCCTAACCAAGCAGGGAAAGGATCCCTCATGTCGAGCTTCGATACCAAAACGGCGTCTCCTCTGGATGTGGGCGGGACCCTCGTGCTTCCTCTCGAGTGGAGACGGGTATGTCGGGGAACTTCTTGAGTTGCAGCAAGGACCCTTTTTGAATTTCCAGAGTTTAGGTGTGATGAGCCTCCAGACGCCTCCGAGGAAATGGGCCTCATCTCGCCTGGAGGGGAGAACCTCCTGGATTTTCTAGAGTTGGGCAGGGTCTCTCGAGTTACGACAGGGACCTCAGGGACCCGCTATGGTGGCCTCAGGAAAGGCCAGTGCCCATGGGAGTTGCAAGAGGGCTTTTCGGGATTCCTCTCCTGTCGATGCCGGGGCCTAAGACCTTGTGTGGAGTCGATGCGGGAACCTGAGGATTCCTCTCCAGTGCTGACATGGATCTTGGGGTACTTCTGGAGTCTCCCCAGTGGAGTCAGACTTCGACTCGAGTGGGGGCAGGCACGTGCACTTTCCTCCCGAGCTCCTGCAGGAGTGTTACGCTTCCCTTCACGTGGATCAAGGGAGCAGTGGCTTTCCCACGATGCTTTCCCACGAGGGTTCCCACAGGACTGTCCCACGTGCCACCGTGGTGAGAGTCGATCCTCGGCTTGAAAGTCGAGGCAGTGCAGGGAAAACAGTTTTCCCTGGAATGGACTGAGACATCTGGGGGACTGTGGGAATGGTGGCACGACGCTGGAGTTCCTCTCGCCTTTCCTGAGTAGAGCGTCTCCTCTTGAGATGCGACGGAAACGCCGGGAATTCTTTCCCAACCACGCAGCGAAAACATCCCACCTCTCGAGGCTATGAGGCGGAAACGGGCCTCATCTCGATGTGGGCAGGACTCCTGTGCTTCCTCTCGAGTGGAGACGGGTATGTCGGGGAACTTCTTGAGTTGCAGCGAGGGTGTGAAGGACGCTTGGAAGTTCCAGATGTTAGGTGTGATTAGCCCCAAGACGCCTCAGCGGAAATGGGCCTCATCTCGCCTGGAGGGGAGAACCTCCTGGATTTTCTAGAGTTGGGCAGGGTCTCTCGAGTTACGACAGTGACCTCAGGGACCCGCTCTGGTGGCCTCAGGAAAGACCAGTGCCCATGGGAGTTGCAAGGGCGCCTTTCGGGATTCCTCTCCGGTCGATGTCGGGGCCTAAGACCTTTTGTGGAGTCGGGGCTGGAACCTGAGGATTCCTCTTCAGTGCTGACATGGATCTTGGCTTACTTCTGGAGTTTCCCCTGGGGAGTCTGTGCTCATCTCATGTGGGGGAATGCACGTGAGCTCTCCTCAGGAACTGTAGCAGCAGTGTCACACTTCCCGTCGCGTGTATCAAGGGATCTGTGGCTTTCCCTCGAGGCTTTCCGACGAGGCTTTCCCACAGGGCTGACCCACGTTCCATGGTGTAGTGAGTGGATCCTCGGCGTGAAAGTAGAGGCAGTGCAGGGAAAGCAAGTTCCTCTGGAATGGACTGACATCTGGGGGTCCCTTGGAATTGTGGCACGACACTGGGGTTTCTCTCGCTTTTCCTGTTGAGAGCGCCTCCTCTTGAGTTACGACGGGAAAGCCGGGAATTCTTTCCAGACGAAGCTGGAAAAGAATCCATCATCTAGAGCTACGAGGTGGAAGCCAGGCTCCTCTGGATTTGGGCGGGACTCTCGTGCTTCCTCTCGAGTGGAGACGGGTATGTCGGGGAACTTCTTGAGTTGCAGCAAGTGTGGGAAGGACCCTTTGGAAGTTCCAGAGGTTAGGTGTGTTTAGCCTCAAGACGCCTCAGCAGAAATGGGCCTCATCTCGCCTGAAGGGGAGAACCTCCTGGATTTTCTCGAGTTGTGGCAGGTGCTATTGAGTTACGACAGGGACCTCAGGGACCCCGCTCTGGTTGCCTCAAGAAAGGCCAGTCGCCATGCGAGTTGCTAGGGGTCCTCTCAGGATTCCTCTCCCGTCGATGCCAGGGCCTAAGACCTTTTGTGGAGTTGTGTTCAGAACCTGAGGATTCCTCTCCAGGGCTGACATGCATCTAGGGGTACTTCTGGAGTCTGCCCTGGGGAGTCAGTCCTCGCCTCGAGTGGGGTCATGCACGTGCGCTTTCCTTCCGAGAGGTAGCAGCAGTGTAACGCTTCCATTCGCATGGATCAAAGGATCTGTGGCTTTCCCTCGAGGCTTTCCCACGAGGCTTTCCAACAGGGGTGTCCCACGTGCCACCGTAGTGTGAGTCAATCCTCCGCGTGAATGTCGAGGCAGTGCAGGGAAAACAGGTTTCCCTGTAATGGACTGAGACATCTGGGGGACTCTTGGAATGTTGGCACGACCCTGGAGTTCCTCTCGCCTTTCCTGTTGAGAGCGCCTCCTCTTGAGATGTGGCGGGAACGGCGGGAATCCTTTCCCGATGAAGCAGGGAAAGGATCCCTCATTTCGAACTACGAGGCGGAAATGGGGCTCCTCTGGATGTGGGCGGGACCCCCGTGCTTCCTCTCGAGTGAAGACGGGTTTGTCGGGGAACTTCTTGAGTTGCAGGCAAGGGTGTGAAGGACCCTTTGGAAGTTCCACAGGTTAGGTGTGATTAGCCTCGAGACACCTCAGCGGAAATGGGCCTCATCTCGCCTGGAGGGGAGAACCTCCTGGATTTTACCGAGTTGTGGTAGGTGCTCTCGAGTTACGACGGGGACCTCAGGGACTCGCTCTGGTGGCCTCAGGAAAGGCCAGTCCCCATGCGAGTTACCATGGGGCCTATAGGGATTCCTCTCCCATCGATGCCGGTGCCTAAGACCTTGTGTGGAGTCGGGGCCAGACCCTGAGGATGCCTCTCCAGTGCTGACATGAATCTTTCCATACTTCTGGAGTCTCACCAGGGGAGTCAGTCCTCATCTCGTGTGGGGGCATGCACCTGCGATTTCCTCACAAGCTGTAGCAGCAGTGTCACGCTTGCCGACATGTGGTTCAAGGGATCAGTCGCTTTGCATCGAGGCTTTCCCACGATGCTTTCGAACAGGGCTGTTCCCACATGTCACGGTGGTGTGAGTCTATCCTCGGCGTGAACGTCGAGGTAGTGAAGGGAAAGCAGGTTCTTCTGGAATGGACGGAGACATCTGGGGGACTCTTGGAATGCTGGCAAGGCCCTGGAGTTCCTCTCGCCTTTCCTGTGGAGAGTGCCTCCTCTTGAGATGCGACGGGAAGCCCGGGAATTCTTTCCCGACGATGAAGGGAAAGGATCCCTCTTCTCGAGCTACGAGGCGGAAACGGGGCTCCGCTGGATGTGGGTGGGACCCTCGTCCTTCCTCTCGAGTGGAGATGGGTATGTCGGAGAACTTCTTGACTGGCAGCAAGGGTGTGAAGGACCCTTTCGAAGTTCCAGAGGTTAGTTGTGATTAGCCTCGAGACGCCTCAGCGGAAATGGGCCTCATCTCGCCTGGAGGGGAGAACCTCCTGGATTTTCTCGAGTTGCAGCTTCTTCTCGAAGTAGGCCCCATGTCCCCTTGGGGAGGGTGTCATGCCTCTTTTCTCCTCACTGCCAAAGGGTGGAGCCAAGCTCGCTCTGTCAGAGGTACAAAAACAGCAATTGAATGGATTTTCAAGCTCTTGCTAGGCTGCACCCTTTCAGGGCCCACTTTACTGAAACAGGTGCTCTGTGGCCCCTGGTTGGGTATGCAGGTTCACAAACAGGGTGAGATCCTGTCCAAGCCAAGAATTTTCCTGAAAGACCTAGGCTCACTAGAGCTGTCCTCCGGAGCAAAGGGGATAGAGGAGATGTATGGAGGAGTCGTTGCCTTTCCCTGTGAGTGTGGGGCTACTCCCTACGGCCCCAGGCTCAGAGATAACTGCCTCTAAGAAAGGAATGGCAAGAAGCGCTATTCTTGGAGGTTGGGACAGGGAGTTCGCAGCATGTGGGGAAAGAAAGACTTCTTCGGGGAAGAAGAGGCAACCACCGGGGGTGTGTTTGCAAGCCTCTATTTGGAAGGAACAGGTTTGCTTATACAACTCAAGACCTCCAGATCTGCTCAGAGGACTGAAGTTCCAGAGACAGGGCCATGTATCTTCCCTTCCCTTTGAGATCCTTGCAAAGACATTCCTAGCAGATCGTGGGAGTGCCCATGAAGAAGCAAGCAGCGGGAGTGTGCTTGACATCACTGGCTGCCTACCTGGGCTCAGCTCCTCAAGGGGCCTTTCTCTCCTGGTAGGCCCTACGTCCCCTTTGGGAGAGGGTGGTGCCCTCTTCCCTCCACACTGCCAAAGGGTGGAGGTGGAGCAAACTCGTTCTCTCTGAGGTAAAAAAAAAAAGACAAATTGGATGGATTTTTAAGCTCTTGCTATGCTGCACCCCTCCAGGACCCACTCGAGCAAAACAGGTGCCCTGTGGCCCCTAGGTCGGGTATGCAGGTTCACACACCGGGTGGTGATCCCGTCAAAGCCAAGAATTTTCCTGAAAGACCTAGGCTCACTAGAGCTCTCCTCCAGAGGAAAGGGGACAAAAAAGACGTGTGTGTGGAGGTGGCTCTGCCTTTCCAGGTCCCAATCTCAGGGATAACTGCCCCTAAGAAAGGACCTGCTGCTGCTGCTGCTGTTAAGTTGCTTCAGTCGTGTTCAACTCTGTGCGACGCCATAGACGGTAGCCCACTAGGCTCCCCCGTCCCTGGGATTCTCCAGGCAAGAACAGTAAGTGGGTTGCCATTGCCTTCTCCAATGCATGAAAGTGAAAATGAAAGTGCAGTCGCTCAGTCGTGTCCGACCCTCAGCGACCCCACGGACTGCAGCCTACCAGGCTTCTCCGTCCATAGGATTTTCTGAAAGGAACTGCAAGAAGCGCTTTTCCAGGAGGCTGGGAAAGGGAGTTCGCAGGATGTGGGGAAAGAGAGCCTCCTTCGGGGAAGAATAGGCGGCCACTTGTTTTGTGTTGCAAAGCTCTATTTGGAAGGAACAGGTTAGCTTATACAAAGGGAGACCTCCAGATCTTCTCAGAGGACCGAAGTTGCAGAGGCAGGTCGGTGTATTTTCCCTTCACTTTGCGATCCTTGCAAAGACATTCCTTGCTGATAGATGATGCAGCAAGGGCCTTTGAGACTGTTGTTTTCTTTCCTAGGTTCAAAGATTCCTTCAGTTCCTAATATAGATATCCTAGAAATTATTTGACATCCGTGAAAATCTGATATGTCCTGGTCAAATGCTGTCAGTTATAATTCCAGTTATCATATTAAAGCATTTCAAGTCGCAGCAGTGACCAGATTACATTGTCAATTTCTATTTAATCAGGTTTTAACCGTGTCCTCTATGGTTTCACACTGATGCCTTTGCAGAAATACTGCTACTTCAAGATATATGGAATATACTTTTTTTAAGCTTACTGATAATTTGTTTGTTTGTTTGTTTGTCTTCTGGTAAGCTGGTACCAGATGGAATTTAGTCTCCTCTCTAGGTTAAGAGCACAAAGTTTTCTTAGAATGCAATTTTTGATAACAGACTATGAGTTTCTTTACCTTTCATTGATTTATAATTGTTTTCATCATCTGTTTTTTTACTTCGGTAAAGTAAATAAGCCTTATTTAAGATTTTGGTACATGTAGGATGGACTAAGCTTTCCCCACTCTTGCAAGTTCCCTTAACCCTTCAGATTCTTCTCGTGGGACCAAGATCTCACTTTCCTCCAGAGGGACAATCCAAGCTTTTTATTAGTTGATCTGCCCCTGACATCAGAGTCAATTTGAGCATGAGTTGGCCTATAATTTAGGCATGAAACTATGACTACATAAAGAAAAGGTGACTTTATGATTCAGGGATGGCCATGATATGCCTTGCACTTCAGAGAAAATGGGTTAATATGATTTTTTTTCTTCAAAACTGCACAGCCAGTTCTTTCAGCATATGCAATTGAAAACACCTAGTCATTAGGTCAGTTTTCATTCCAATCCCAAAGAAAGGCAATGACAAAGAATATTCAAGCTGCTGCACAATTGCACTCATCTCACACACTAGTAAAGTAATGCTCAAAATTCTCCAAGTTCACATGAACTGTGAACTTCCAAATGTTCAAGAGGGATTTTAAAAAATGCAGAGAAACCAGAGATCAAACTGCCAGCATCCACTGGATCATTGAAAAAGCAAGAGAGTTCCAGAAAAAAAGACATCTATTTCTGCTTTATTGACTATGCCAAAGCCTTTGACTGTGTGGATCACAATAAACTGGGAAAAATTCTGAAAGAGATGGGAATACCAGACCACCTGACCTGTCTCTTGAGAAACCTGTATGCAGGTCAGGAAGAAACAGTTCGAACTGGACATGGAACAACAGACTGGTTCTAAATAGGAAAAGGAATATGTCAAGGCTGTATATTGTCACCCTGCTTATTTAACTTATACGCAGAGTACATCATGAGAAACACTGGGCTGGAGGAAGCACACGCTGGAATCCAGATTGCTGGGAGAAATATCAAGAATCTCAGATATGCAGACGACACCACCCTTATGGCAGAAAGTGTATAAGAACTAAAGAGTCTCCTGATGAAAGTGAAAGAGGAGAGTGAAAAAGTTAGCTTAAAGCTCAGCATTCAGAAAACTAAAATCATTGCATCCAGTCTCATCACTTCATGGCAAATAGATGGGAAAACATTGGAAACAGCAGCAGACTATTTTGGGGGGCTTGGAAATCACTGCAGGTGATGGCTGCCTCCATGAACTTAAAACATATTTATGACTTGGAAGAAAAGTGATGACCAAACTAGACAGCATATTAAAAAGCCGAGACGTTGCTTTGCCAACAAAGATCCATCCAGTCAAGGCTATGGTTTTTCCATATGTCATGGATGGATATGAAAGATGTACTATAAAGAAAGTGACAGCTGAAAATTGGATGCTTTTAGAACTGTGGTGTTGGAGAAGATGCTTGTAGGTCGCTTAGACTACAAGGAGACGCAACCACTCCATCCTAAAGGAAATCAGGTCTGAATATACATTGGAAGGACTAATACTGAACCTGAAACTCCAATACTTTGGCCATTTGATGTGAAAGAGCTGACTCACTTGGAAGTTGCTTTGATTTTGCCTGTGAGTGTGGGAGCCCTCCCTGGGCAAAGGGCCTCAGGGGTCATTGCCACTGAATCACGACCTCCAAGCAAGCGCATTCCAGCTGTGTGACATTCAGGAAGCAGGAGACTGGGAAAACTATCTTCCTTAGAGGAAGGAAAGTCATCCACAGAGAGTGTGTTTTCAGGCCTCTCTTTGCAGCAAGTGTTTTGCTTCTCAGACATCAGAGCTGCAGGCTTGCTCTGAGGGCCTCAATTGCAGAGTCAGGGCTGTGTGTCTCACTGCACTTTCCAAGCATTGCAGACACATTCCTAGGTTGGAGCAGTGCTTCCCATGAGAAAGAAGCCTCGGGAGTGTGTCTGAGCGGGCTGAGTGCCATGCTAGGGTCACCTAGTCGAGGGCACCTTGCACATCCAATGGGCCCCAGGCGAGTAGCTATGGACCGGCCCTTCGGTTGAGATATCCCAAAGCAGGGAACAAAGCTAACTCTGTCAGAAGGAGGAAAACAGCAATGGGATGGATTTTCAAGCAGTTGCTAAGTCACACCACGTTAGGGCTCCCCGGGAAAGAAATGCAAATTTTGGCCTCTAGGCCCAGTATCCAGATGTGTGCACAGGATATTTTCCCCACAGGATCCAAGAATGTTCCAGACAGACCTAAGCTCACTAGCTCTCTCCTGCAGAGGAAATGAAATATTGTTGCTGAACCACGAAAAGATGCTGGGATTCTTGGCTTATGGAGGAGAAGAATTCAATCCAGGGCCCAAGACGAGGCTTGATTGCTCAGAGCTTTTGTGCAATAGAGTTTTATTAAAGGATAAAGGAGATAGAGAAAGCTTCTGACAGAGACATCACAAGGGGCAGAAAGCGTACCCCCTTGCTAGTGTTGGTAATGGAGTTATATACTCTCCAATAAGTTATGACAACGAACAAAAGAATGTCTGGAGGTTGTAAAGACTCACTAGACCTACTCCCATAATTTACATTTTAAGATAACAGGATTAGCCAGAAGGTTTTTTCCAGAGACCGTCCTCAAGAAGGATGCATGATTGTTATATAATCCTAAGGAATGTAGAGGGGAAAACAGTTTGTCCTTTCTTCCTCCTTGAGAATTCTAGACCCCTCTCTCCTTGGGGACCCTTGAACTTCTTAGAAACCTGCCTTGGCAATGACTCTCTCAGAAACATGATTGAACAGCCGTTTGGAGCTTCCTTTGACTTTCCCTGGGAGGGAGGGAGCCCTCCCTGAGCACAGGGCCTCAGGGGCCATGGCCAATGAAAAAGAATCTCCCAGCAAGTGCTTTTCAGCCCTGTGTGGCTCTCAGCCCACAGGAGGCTGAGAAAACTCTCTTCCTTGGAGGAAGGAAAGGCAGCCCAAGAGTGTGTTTTCAGGCCTGTATCTTGCAGCAAGTGTTTGGCTTGTTAGACAGAAGACCTGCAGGCCTGTTCCAACAGACTCAATGCCAGAATCAGGGTCTTGTGTCTCCCTGCAGTTTCCTGGCCTTGCAAACACATTCCTAAGGTGAGAGCAGTCCTGCCCATGGGGAAGCAGGCTGCGGGAGTGTGTCTGAGGGGGCCAGGTGTCATGCTGGGGTCACCTGGTCGAGGGCACCTTGCACCTCCAATGGACCCCAGGCAAGGAGTTGCAGGCCACCAACCTTGCTTCTGAAATCCCAAAATGGGGAGCAAAGCTCGCTCTGTCAGAGGGAAGAAAACAGCAACAGGATGGATTTTCAACGCAGTTGCTAGGCTGTACTGCGTTAGGGCTCCAAGGAAGGAAAATGTGAATTTTAGCCCCTACGACTGGTATCCAGGTGGGCTCCCAGGATGATTTCCCCGCAGGATCCAAGAACGTTCCAGACAGACCTGGGCTCACTAGCTCCCTCCTGCAGAGGAAACATGAGAGAACAGCTGTTTGGAGGTTGCTTTGACTTCCCCGGGAGGGTAGGATCCCTCCCTGGGTGCAGGGCCTCAGGGGCCATTGCCGCTGAGAAATGCCCTCTAAGCCAGACCTTTCCAGCCTTGTATGACTCAGCACGGAGGAGACTGGAAAAGCTCTCTTCCTTGGAGGAAGGAAAGGCAGCCCCAGAGAGTGTGTTTTCACACCTGTATCTTGCAGCAAGTGTTTGGCGTCTCAGACGTCAGACCTCCAGGCCTGCTCCAATGGCCTCAGTTCCAGAGTCAGGGCCGTGTGTCTCCCTGCATTTTCTGAGCCTTGAGAACACATTCCTAGGTCAGAACAGTCCTGCCCATGGGGAAGGAGGCTGCGGGAGTGTGTCTGAGGGGGTCGGGTGCCATGCTGGGGTCCAATAGACCCGGTACCTCCAATAGACCCCAGGACAACAGCGGTGGGGCTCCCCCTGGCTTCCGAAATGCCAAAGCGAGAAGCAAAGCTAGCTCTATCAGAAGGAAGAAAAGAGCAATCGGATGGATGTTCAGGCTGTTGCTGGTCCGCACCACTTCAGGGTCCCCCCCGAGAGGAACAGGCACCCTGTGGCCCCTAGGTCCGATATGCAGGTTAACACACAGGGTGTGTCCCCATAGGAGCCAAGAATTTTCCTGACAGACCTAGGCTCACTAGAGCTCTCCCACAGGGCAAAAGGTGTAGAACAGACTGTGGATGTGACTCTGCCTTTCACAGCGAGCATGGGGCCCTCCCTACAGCCCCGGGCTCCAGGGAAAATTGTCCCTGAAAAATGACCTCCAAGAAGCGCTTTTCCAGCAGGCTGGGATGCAGAGTTCACAGGATGCGGGGAAAGTGATCGTCCTTCAGGGAAGAAGAGGCAGCCACCCAGTGTGTGTTTGCAAGCCTGTATTTGGAAGAAACTGGTTAGCTTCTTCAAGGGGAGACCTCCAGGTCTGCTCAGAGGACCGAAATTCCAGAGGCAGCACCATGCATCTCCCCTGTCCTTTCTGAGCCTTGGAAAGACATTCCTAGCTTATAGCGGTATTGCTCATGAAGAAGCAGGATGCAGGAATGTGTCAGACATGACTGGGTGCCTTCCTGGGTTCAGCTCCGTGAGGGGCCTTTCCACTCAAAGTAGGTCCCATGCCTCCTTGGGGAGGAAGTGGGGCCCGCTTGCCTCCAAATTGCCAAAGGCTGGAACAAAGCTAGTTCTATCAGAGGTAAGAAAAGAGCAATTGGATGGATGTGGAAGCTGTTGCTGGGCCGCACTGCTTCAGGCCCCCCACCCCTCTGCCCCCGAGAGAAACAGGCGCCCTGTGGCCCCTAGGTCCTGGATGCAGTTTCACACATAGAATGTGTCCCCATAGGAGCCAAGAATTTTCCTGACAGACCTAGGCTCACTAGAGCTCTCCTACAGAGCAAAGGGGATGGGACAGATGTGTGGCTGTGGCTCTGCCTTTCCCTGGGAGTGTGGAGCCGCTCCCTATGGCCCCGGGCTCCAGGGGAAATTCGCTCCTGAATAATGACCTCCAAGAAGCGCTTTTCCAACTGGCTGAGACGTGGAGTTCTCAGGATGCAGGGAAAGCGAGTGTCCTTCGGGGAAGCAAAGGCAGTCACCTGTTATCATAACTTACTAGAATAGTAGGTACCTTCTCCGGTTGGGCAGAGGCCTTCCCTACCTGATCTGAAAAAGAAAACGAAGTAGCTCGCTGATTTGAGAAATAATTCCCAGACTTGGGTTTCCAACCAGTATAGAATCCGACAATGGCCCTGTCTTTGCAGCCGCGTTAATTAACAGGTATGTGAAGCTCTAAATATCAGTGGGAAATTACATACAGCATATAGGCCCCAGTGTTCTGGAATGGTGGAAAGAAACAACCAAACTCTTGAAGAGACACTTTCAAAATGGATCATAGAGACTGACTGTACATGGATGGGCTTGCTTCCGGCAGACTTACTCATATTACGGGTAACTGCACGTTCCCATAGTTGTTGTCCTTATGAAATTTTCTATGGGAGACCCCTCCCACAGTGAGGCAGGTGTTAGCAGATTTGCCACAAGTAAGGGGGGTGGGATTTCACAGCAGATGGAACAATTAGGTAAGGTAATAAATCAGGTAACTAAGTTTGTATAAAAAAGAATATCATTCCCCCTTGAGGAACAGATTCATGAATTTGTGCTCAGTGATCAGGTGTGGCTCAATGACTGGAAACACAATTCCTTGGCCTGACATCGGAAAGGTCCTTATACTGTTGTTTTAGCCACAATTCTGAAAGAGATGGGAATACCAGACCACCTAACCTGCCTCTTGAGAAATCTGGATGAAGGTCAGGAAGCAACAGTTAGAGTAGGACATGGAACAACAGACTGGTTCCAAAAAGGAAAAGGAGTATGCAAAGGCTGTATATTGTCACCCTGTTTATTTAACTTCTATGCAGAGTACATCATGAAAAATGCTGGATGGAAGATACATGAGCTGGAATCAAGATTGCCGGTAGAAATATCAATAAACTTAGATATGCAGATGACACCACCATTATGGCTGAATGTGAAGAGGAACGGGTATGTCGGGGAACTTCTTGAGTTGCAGCAAGGGTGTGAAGGACCCTTTGGAAGTTCCAGAGGTTAGGTGTGGTTAGTCTCGAGATGCCTCAGCAGAAATGGGCCTCATGTCG
>NW_017215973.1:0-13521 GCF_001704415.2 Capra hircus
ACCACTTCCAGAGTCCCCCAGATGTCTCAGTCCATTCCAGGGAAACCTGTTTTCCCTGCACTGCATCGACTTTCAAGCCGAGGATAGACTCACACCATGGTGGCACGTGGGACAGCCCTGTGGGAAAGCCTCGTGGGAAAGCCTCGTGGGAAACCCACAGACCCCGTGATCCTCGCGAAGGGAAGCGGGAAACTGCTGCTACAGCTCGGGAGGAAAGAGCACGTGCATGCCCCACACGATACGAGGACTGACTCCGCTGGGGAGACTCCAGAAGTACCCCAAGATCCATGTCAGAACAGGAGAGGAATCCTCCGGTTGGGGCACCAACTCCACTCAAGGTCTTAGGACCTGGCATCGACGGGAGAGAAATCCCGAAAGGACCCGAGCAACTCGCATGGGGACTGGCCTTTCCTGAGGCCACCAGAGCGGGTCCCGGAGGTCCTCTTCGTAACTCGAGAGCACCTGCCGCAACTCGAGAAAATCCAGGAGGTTCACCCCTACAGGCGAGATGACGCCCGTTTCCCCTGAGGCGTCTCGAAGCTAATCACACCTAACTTCTGGAACTTCCAAACGGTCCTTCACACCCTTGCTGCAACTCAAGAAGTTACCCGACATACCCGTCTCCACTCGAGAATAAGCACGAGAGTCCCGCCCACATCCAGAGGAGCCTCGTTTCCGCCTCATAGCTCGAGAGGAGGGATCCTTTCCCTGCGTGGACAGTCAGGAATTCCCGGGTTCCCGTCGCTTCTGAAGAGGAGGCGCTCTCCACAGGAGAGGCGAGAGGAACTCCAGGGTCGTGCCACCGTTAATAGAGTCCCCCAGAAATCTCAGTCCATTCCAGGGAAACCTGTTTTCCCTGTCCTACCTCAACTTTCAAGCCGAGGATCGACTCACTAAACGGTGCCACGTGGGACAGCCCTGTGGGAAAGCCTCGTTGGAAAGCCTGGTGGGAAAGCCTCGAGGGAAAGCCACAGATCCTTGATCCTCGAGAAGGGAAGCGTGACACTGCTGCTACAGCTTGGGAGGAAAGCGCAGGTGCATGCCCCCAAAGAGACGAGGACTGACTTCCCTGGGGAGACCCAGAAGTACCCCAAAGTCCATGTCAGCACTGGAGAGGAATCCTCAGGTTCCGGCACCGACTCCACACAAGGTCTTAGGTACCGACATTGACGGGAGAGGAATCCCGAGAGGCCCCTGAGCAACTCGCATGGGGTCTAACCTTTCCTGAGGCCACCAGAGCGGGTCGCTGAGGTCCCCGTCGTAAGTCGAGAGCACCTTCGGCAACTCGAGAAATCCAGGAGGTTCTCCCCTCCAGGCGAGATGAGGCCCATTTCCGCTGAAGCGTGTCGAGGCTAATCCATGTATCCTCTGGAACTTCCAAAGGGTGCATCAAACCCTTGATGCAACTCAAGAAGTTCCGCAACATACGCGTCTCCACTCGAGAGGAAGCAGGAGAGTTCCGCCTACATCCAAAGGAGCCCTGTTTCCGCCTCCTAGCTCGAGAGGAGGGATCCTCTCCCTGCGTATTCGGGAAAGAATTCCCGGCGTTCCCGTCGCATCTCAAGAGGGGCGCTCTCCACAGGAAAGGCGAGAGAAACTCCAGGGTCGAGCCAACATTCCCAGAGTCCCCCAGATGTCTCAATCCGTTCCAGGGAAACCTGTTTTCCCTGCACTGCCTCGACTTTCAAGCCGAGGATCGACTCACACCACGGTGGCACGTGGACATCCCTTTTGGAAAGCCTCGTGGGATAGCCTCGTGGGAAAACCTCGTGGGAAAGCCACGAGCGAAAGCCACAGATACCTTGATCCACGCGAAGGGAAGCGTGCCACTGCTGCTACAGCTCGGGAGGGAAGCGCACGTGCATGCCCCCATTCGAGACGAGGACTGACTCCCCTGGGGAGACTCCAGAAGTACCCCAAGATCCACGTCGGCACTGGAGACGAATCCTCAGGTTCCGGCACTGACTCCACACAAGGTCTTAGGCCCCGGCATCGACCGGAGAGGAATCCCGAGAGGCTCCAGAGCAACTCGCATGGGGACTGGCCTTTCCTGAGGCCACCAGAGCGGGTCCCTGAGGTCTCCGTCGAAAGTCGAGAGCACCTGACGCAACTCGAGAAAATCCAGGAGGTTCTCCCCTCCAGGCGAGATGAGGCCCATTTCCGCTGAGGCGTCTCGAGGCTAATCACACCTAACCTCTGGAACTTCCAAAGGGTCCTTCACACCCTTGCTGCAACTCAAGAAGTTCCCCGACATACCCGTCTCCACTCGAGAGGAAGCACGAGAGTCCCGCCCACATGCAGAGGAGCCCCGTTTGCGCCTCCTAGCTCGTGAGGAGGGATCCTTTCCCTGCGTGGTTGGGAAAGAATTCCCGGCGTTCCCGGCGCATCTCATGAGGAAGCATTCTCCACAGGACAGGCGCGAGGAACTCTAGGATCCTGCCACCATTCCCAGAGTCCCCCAGATGTCTCAGTCCATTCCAGGGAAACCTGTTTTCCCTGCAGTGCCTCGACCTTCAAGCAGAGGATCGACTCACACCACGGTGGTACGTGGGACAGCCCTGTGGCAAAGCCTCGTGGGAAGGCCTAGTGGGAAAGCTCTAGGGAAAGCCACAGATCCCTTGATCCACGCGAAGGGAAGCGTGACACAGCTGCTACAGCACGGCAGGAAAGCGCACGTGCCTGCCACCAATCGAGACGGGGAATGACTCCCCTGGGGAGAGCCCAGAAGTACCCCAAGGTCCATGTCAGCACTGGAGAGGAATCCTCAGGTTCCGGCACCGACTCCACACAAGGTCTTAGGTACCGACATTGACGGCAGAGGAATCCCGAGAGCCCCCCAAGCAACTCTCCTGGGGACTGGCCTTTCCTAAGGCCACCAGAGCGGGTCCGTGAGGTCCCCATCGTAAGTCGAGAGCACTGGCCGCAACTCGAGAAAATCCAGGAGGTTCTCCCCTCCAGGCGAGATGAGGCCCATTTCACCTGAGGCGTTTCGAGGCTAATCACACCTAACCTCTGGAACTTTCAAAGGGTCCTTAACACCGTTGCTGCAACTCAAGAAGTTCCCCGACATACCCGTCTCCACTCGAGAGGAAGCACGAGAGACACGCCCACATCCAGAGGAGCCCCGTTTCTGCCTCCTAGCTCGACAGGGGGGATCCTTTCCCTGAGTGGTGGGGAAAGAATCCCGGCGTTCCCGTCGCATCTCAAGAGGAGGCGCTCTCCACAGGAAAGGCGAGAGGAACTCCAGGGTCGTGCCACCATTCCCTGAGTCCCCCAGATGTCTCAGTCCATTCCAGGGAAACCTGTTTTCCCTGCACTGCCTCGCCTTTCAAGCTGAGGATCGACTCACACCACGGTGGCACGTGGGAAAGCCCTGTGGGAAAGCCTCGTGGGAAAGCCTCGTGGGAAAGCCTCGAGCAAAAGCCACAGATCCCTTGATCCACTCGAAGGGAACCGTGAAACTGCTGATACAGCTCGGGAGGAAAGCGAACGTGCATGCCCCCACCCGAGACGAGGACTGACGCCCCTGAAGAGACTCCAGAAGTACCCCAAGTTGCATGTCAGCACTGGAGTGGAATCCTCAGGTTCCGGCACCCACTCCACACAAGGTCTTAGGCCCCAGCATCGACGGGAGAGGAATCCCGAGAGGACCCCGAGCAAATCGCATGGGGACTGGCCTTTCCTGAGGCCACCAGAGCGGGTCCTGAGGTCCCCGTCGAAAGTCGAGAGCACCTGACGCAACTCGAGAAAATCCAGGAAGTTCTCCCCTCCAGGCTAGATGAGGCCCTTTTCCGCTGAGGCGTCCCGAGGCTAATCACACCTAACCTCTCGAACTTCCCAAGGGTCCTTCACACCCTTGCTGCAACTCAACAAGTTCCCCGACATACCCGTCTCCACTCGAGAGGAAGCACGAGAGTCCAGCCCACATCCAGAGGAGCCCCGTTTCCACCTTCTAGCTCGAGAGGAGGGATCCTTTCCCTGCGTGTTCAGGAAAGAATTCCCGGCGTTCCCGTCGCATCTCAAGAGGAGGCGCTCTCCACAGGAAACGCGAGAGGAACTCCAGGCTCGTGCCACCATTCCCTGAGTCCCCCAGATGTCTCAGTCCATTCCAGGGAAACCTGTTTTCCCTGCACTGCTTGACTTTCAAGCCAAGGATCGACTCACTCCACGGTGGCACGTGGGACAGCCCTGTGGGTAAGCCTCGTGTGAAAGCCTCGAAGGAAAGCCACACATCCCTTAATCCACGCGAAGGGAAGCGTGACCCTGCTGTTACAGCTCCGGAGGAAAGCGCACGTGCATGCCCCCTCTCGAGACGATGACTGACTCCCCTGGGGAGACTCCAGACGTACCCCAAGATCCATGTCAGCACTGGAGAGGAATCCTCAGGCTCCGGCACCAACTCCACACAAGGTATTGGGATCCGGCATCGACGGGAGAGGAATCCCGAGAGGCCCCTGAGCAACTCGCATGGGGACTGGCCTTTCCTGAGGCCACCAGTGTGGGTCCCTGAGGTCCCCGTCATAAGTAGAGAGCACCTGCTTCAACTCGAGTACATCCAGGAGGTTCTCCACTCTAGGCGAGATGAGGCCCATTTCCGAAGAGGCGACTCGCGGCTAATCACACCTATCCTCTGGAACTTCCAAAGGGTCTTTCACACCCTTACTGCAAATCAAGAAGTTCCTCGACATACACGTCTCCACTCTAGAGGAATAAAGAGAGTCCCGCCCACATCCAGAGGAGCCCCGTTTCCGCTTCCTAGCTCGAGAGGAGTGATCCTTTCCCTCCTGGGTCGAGAAAGAATTCCCGGCGTTCCCGTCCCATCTCAAGAGGAGGTGCTCTCCACAGGAAAGGCGAGGGGAACTCCAGGGTCGTGCCACCATTCCCAGAGTCCCCCAGATGTCTCAGTTCATTCCAGGGAAAACTGTTTTCCCTGCACTGCCTCGACTTTCATGCCGAGGATCGACTCACACCAGGGTGGCACGTGCGACAGCCCTGTGGGAAACCCTCGTGGGAAAGCCTCGTGGGAAAGCCTCGAGGGAAAGGCACAGATCCCTTCATCCAAGCATAGGGAAGCGTGACACTGCTGCTTCAGCTCAGGAGGAAAGCCCACGTGCATGCCCCCACTCGAGACGAGGACTGACTCCCCTGGGGAGACTCCAGAAGTACCCCCAAGATCCATGTCGGCACTGGAGAGGAATCCTCAGGTTCCGGCACCGACTCCACATAACATCTTAGGCCCCTGCATCGACGGGAGAGGAATCCCGAGAGGCACCAGTGCAACTCGCATGGGGACTGGCCTTTCCTGAGGCCACCAGAGCGGGTCCCCGATGTCCCCGTCGTAAGTCGAGAGCACCTGCCGAAACTCGAGAAAATCCAAGAGGTTCTACCCTCCAGGCGAGATGAGGGCCATTTACGCTGAGGTGTCTCGAGGCTAATCACACCTAACCTCTGGAACTTCCAAAGCGTCTTTCACACGCTTATTGAAACTCAAGAAGTACCCCGACATACCCGTCTCCACCCGAGAGGAAGCAGGAGAGTTCCGCCCACATCCAGAAGAGCCCCGTTGCCACCTCCTAGCTCGAGAGGATGGATACTTTACCTGCGTGGTCGAGAAAGAATTCCCGGCGTTCAGGTCGCATCTTAAGAAGAGGCCCTCTCCACAGGAACGTCGAGAGGAACTCCAGGGTCATGATACCATTTCCAGAGTCCCCGAGAGGACTCAGTACATTCTAGCGAAAACTGTTTTCCCGGCACCGCCTCGACTTTCAAGCCGAGGATCCACTCACACCACGGTGGCATGTGGGACAGCCCAGTGGGAAAGCCTCGTGGGAAAGCCTCGAGGGAAAGCCACAGATCCCTTGATCCACGCGAAGGGAAGTGTGAAACTGCAACTACAGCTCGGTAGGAAAGCGCACGTGCATGCCCTCACTCGAGACGAGGACTAACACCCCTGGGCAGACTCCAGAAGTACCCCAAGATCCATGTCAGCACTGGAGAGGAATCCTCAGGTTCCGGCACCCACTCCACACAAGTTCTTAGGCCCCGGCATCGAAGGGAGAGGAATTCCGAGAGGCCCCCGAGCAACTCGCATGGGGACTGGCCTTTCCTGAGCCCACCAGAGCGGGTCCCTGAGGTCCCCGTCTTAAGTCGAGAGAAGCTGCCGCAACTCGAGAAAATCCAGAGGGTTCTCCTCTCCAGGCGAGATGAGGCCCATTTCCGCTGAGGCGTCACCAGGGTAATCACACCTAAACTCTGGAACTTCCAAAGGGTCCTTCACATCCTTTCTGCAACTCAACAAGTTCTCCGACATACCCGTCTCCACTCGAGAGGAAGCACGAGAGTCCCGCCCACATCCAGAGGAGCCCCGTTTCCACCTCCTAGCTCGAGAGGAGGGATCCTTTCCCCGCATAGTCGGGAAAGAATTCCTGGCGTACCCATCGCATCTCAAGAGCAGGCGCTCTCCACAGGAAAGGCGAGAGGAACTTCAGGGTCCTGCCACCATTCCCAGAGTCCCCCAGATGTCTCAGTCCATTCCAGGGAAACCTGTTTTCCCTGCACTGCCTCGACTTTCAAAACGAGGATCGACTCACACCACGGTGGCACGTGGGACAGCCCTGTGGGAAAGCCTCGTGGGAATGCCTGGTGGGAAAGCCTCGAGGGAAAGCCACAGATCCCTTGATCCACGCAAAGGGAAGCGTGACACTGTTGCTACAGCTCGGGAGGAAAGCGCAAGTGCATGCCCCCACTCGAGATGAGGACTGACTCCCCTGGGGAGACTCCAGAAGTACCCCAAGATCCATGTCAGCACTGGAGAGGAATCGCAGGTTCCGGCACCGACTTCACACAAGGTCTTAGGAACTGGCATCAACGGGAGAGGAATTCCGAGAGGCCCCCGAGCAACTCGCATGGGGACTGGCCTTTCCTGAGGCCACCAGAGCGGGTCCCTGAGGTGCCCGTCGTAAGTCGAGAGCACCTGCCCCAATTCGAGAAAATCCAGGAGGTTCTCCCCTCCAGGGGAGATGAGGCCAATTACCGCTGAGGCGTCTCCAGGCAAATCACACCTAACCTCTGGAACTTCCAAAGGGTCCTTCACACCCTTGCTGCAACTCAAGAAGTTCCCCGAAATACCCGTAACCACTCGAGAGGAAGCAGGAAAGTCCCGCCCACATCCAGAGGAGCCACCTTTCCGCCTCATAGCTCGAGAGGTTTGATCCTTTCCCTGCGTGGTCGGGAAAGATTTCGCGACGTTCCCGTCGCATCTCAAGCGGAGGCGCTCTCCACAGGAAAAGCGAGAGGAACTCCAGGGTCGTTCCACCATTCCCAGAGTCCCCCAGATGTCTCAGTCCATTCCAGGGAAACCTGTTTTCCCTGCACTGTTTTGACTTTCAAGACGAGGATCAACTCACACCACGGTGGCACGTGGGACAGCACTGTGGGAAAGCCTCGTGGGAAAGCCTCTTGGGAAATCCTCGAGGGAATGCCACAGATCCCTTGATCCACGCAAAGGGAAGTGTGACACTGCTGCTACAGCTCGTGAGGAAATCGCACGTGCATGCCCCCAATCGAGACAAGGACTGACTCCCCTGGGGAGACTCCAGAAGTACCGCGAGATCCATGTCAGCACTGGAGAGGAATCATCAGGTTCCCACACCGACTCCACACAAGATCTTAGGCCCCGGCATCAACGGGAGAGTAATCCGGAGAGGCCCCGGAGCAACTCGCATGGGGACTGGCCTTTCCTGAGGCCACCAGAGCGGGTCCCTGAGGTCCCCGTCGTAAGTGGAGAGCTCCTGCTCCAACTCGAGAAAATCCAGGACGTTCTCCCCTCCAGGCGAGATGAGGCCCATTTCCGCTGAGGCGTCTCGAGGCTAATCACACCTAACCTCTGGAACTTGCAAAGGGTCCTTCACACCCTTGCTGCAACTCAAGAAGTTCCCCGACATACCCGTCTCCATTCGAGAGGAAGCACGAGAGTCCCGCCCACATCCAGAGGAACGCCATTTCCACCTCATAGCTCGAGAGGAGGGATCCTTTCCTGCGTGGTCGGGGAAAGAGTTCCCGGCGTTCCCGTTGCATCTCAAGAGGAGGCGCTCTCCACAGGAAAGGCGATAGGAACTCCAGGGTCGTGCCACCATTCCCAGAGTCCCCCAGATGTCTCAGTCCATTCCAGGGAAACCTGTTTTCCCTGCACGGCCTCGACTTTCAAGCCGAGGATCCACTCACACCACGGTGGCATGTGGGACAGCCCAGTGGGAAAGCCTCCTGGGAAAGCCTCGTGGGAAAGCCTCGAGGGAAAGCCACAGATCCCTTGATCCACGCGAAGGGAAGCGTGAAACTGCTGCTAGAGCTCGGTAGGAAAGCGCACGTGCATGCCCTCACTCGAGACGAGGACTAACTCCCCTGGGAAGACTCCAGAAGTACCCCAAGATCCATGTCAGCACTGGAGAGGAATCCTCAGATTCCGCCACCCACTCCACACGAGTTCTTAGGCCCCGGCATCGAAGGGAGAGGAATTCCGAGAGGCCCCGAGCAACTCGCATGGGGACTGGCCATTCCTGAGGCCACCAGAGCGGGTCCCTGAGGTCCCCGTCTTAAGTCGAGAGAAGCTGCCGCAACTCGAGAAAATCCAGAGGGTTCTCCTCTCCAGGCGAGATGAGGCCCATTTCTGCTGAGGCGTCACCAGAGTAATCACACCTAAACTCTGGAACTTCCAAAGGGTCCTTCACATCCTTGCTGCAACTCAAGAAGTTCTCCGACATACCCGTCTCCACTCGAGAGGAAGCACGAGAGTCCCGCCCACATCCAGAGGAGCCCCGTTTCCACCTCCTAGCTCGAGAGGAGGGATCCTTTCCCTGCGTAGTCGGGAAAGAATTCCTGGCGTACCCATCGCATCTCAAGAGCAGGCGCTCTCCACAGGAAAGGCGAGAGGAACTTCAGGGTCGTGCCACCATTCCCAGAGTCCCCCAGATGTCTCAGTCCATTCCAGGGAAACCTGTTTTCCCTGCACTGCCTCGACTTTCAAAACGAGGATCGACTCACACCACGGTGGCACGTGGGACAGCCCTGTGGGAAAGCCTCGTGGGAATGCCTGGTGGGAAAGCCTCGAGGGAAAGCCACAGATCCCTTGATCCACGCAAAGGGAAGCGTGACACTGTTGCTACAGCTCGGGAGGAAAGCGCAAGTGCATGCCCCCACTCGAGACGAGGACTGACTCCCTGGGGAGACTCCAGAAGTACCCCAAGATCCATGTCAGCACTGGAGAGGAATCGCAGGTTCCGGCACCGACTTCACACAAGGTCTTAGGCCCTGGCATCAACGGGAGAGGAATCCCGAGAGGCCCCCGAGCAACTCGCATGGGGACTGGCCTTTCCTGAGGCCACCAGAGCGGGTCCCTGAGTCCCCGTCTTAAGTCGAGAGCACCTGCCGCAACTCGAGAAAATCTGGGAGGTTCTCGCCTCCAGGCGACATGAGGCTCATTTCCGCTGAGTTGTCTCGAGGCTAATCACACCTACCCCTGGCACTTTCAAAAGGTTATTCACACCCTTGCTGCAACTCCAAAAGTTCCCCAACATACCCGTCTCCACTCGAGAGGAAGCACGAGACTCCCGCCCACATCCAGAGGAGCCCCGTTTCCGCCTCCTAGCTCGAGAGGAGGGATCCTTTACCTGCGTTGTCGGGAAAGAATTCCCGGCGATCCCGTCGCATCTGAAGAGGAGGCACTGTCCACAGGAAAGGCGAGAGGAACTCCAGGGTCGTGCCACCATTCCCAGAGTCCCCCAGATGTCTCAGTCCATTCCAGGGAAACCTGTTTTCCCTGCACTGCCTCGACTTTCAAGCCGAGGATCGACTGACACCACGGTGGCTCGAGGGACAGCCCTGTGGGTAGGCCTCGTGGGAAAGCCTCGAGGGAAAGCCACAGATCCCTTGATCCACACGACGGGAAGCGTGACACTGCTGCTACAGATCGGGAGGAAAGAGCACGTGCATGCCCCCACTCCAGACGAGGACTGATTCCACTGGGGAGACTCCAGAAGTACCCCCAGATCCATGTCACCTCTGGAGAGGAATCTTCAGGTTCAGGCACCGGCTCCACACAAGTTCTTAGGCCCCTGCATCGAAGGGAGAGGAATCCCGAGAGGCCCCGAGCAACTCGCATGGGGACTGGCCTTTCCTGAGGCCACCAGAGCGGGTCCCTGTGGCTTTCCCACGAGGCTTTCCCACAAGGCTTTCCCAGAGGGCTGTTCCCCGTGCCACAGTGGTGTGAGTCGATCCTCGGCTTGAAAGTCGAGGCAGTGCAGGGAAAAAAGATTTCCCTTTAATGGACTGGAACATCTGGGGCACTCTGGGAATGGTGGCACGACCCTGGAGTCCCTCTCGCCTTTCCTGTGGAGAGCGCCTCCTCTTGAGATGCGACGGGAACGCCGGGAATTCTTTCCGGACCACGCAGGGAAAGGACCCCTCCTTTCGAGATAGAAGCGGAAACGGGTCTCCTCTGGATGTGGGCGGGACTCTCGTGCTTCCTCTCCAGTGGAGACGGGTATGTCGGGGAACTTCTTGAGTTGCAGCAAGGGTGTGAAGGACCCTTTGGAAGTGCCAGAGGTTAGGTGTGATTAGACTCGAGACGCATCAGGGGAAAAGGGCCTCATCTCGCCTGGAGGGGAGAACCTCCTGGAGTTTCTCGAGTTGCGGCAGGTGCTCTCGACTTACGACGGGGACCTCAAGGACCCGCTCTGGTGGACTCAGGAAAGGCCAGTCCCCATGCGAATTGCTCGTAGGCCTCTCGGGATTCCTCCTTCAATGCCGGGGCCTAAGATCTTGTGTGGAGTCGGTGTCGGAACCTGAGGATTCCTCTCAATTGCTGCCATGGATCTTGGGGTACTTCTGGAGTCTCCCCAGGGGAGTCAGTCCTCGTCTCGATTCGGGGCATGCACGTGTGCTTTCCTCCGGAGCTGTAGCAGCAGTGTCGCGCTTCCCTTCGCGTGGATCAAGGGATCTGTGTCTTTCCCTCGAGGCTTTCCCACAAAGCTTTCCCACGAGGCTTTCCCTCAGGGCTGTCCCACGTGCCACCGTGGTGTGAGTCGATCCTCGGCTTGAAAGTCGAGGCAGTGCAGGGAAAACAGGTTTCCCTGGAATGGACTGAGACATCTGGGGGACTAGGGAATGGTGGCACGACCCTGGAGTTCCTCTCGCCTTTCCTGTGGAGAGCGCCTGCTCATGAGTTGCGACGGGAACGCCGGGAATTCTTTCCCGAACACGCAGTTAAAGGATCCCTTCTCTCGAGCTAGGAGGCGGAAACGGGGCTCCTCTGGATGAGGGCGGGTCTCTCGTGCTTCCTGTCGAGTGGAGACAGGTATGTCGGGGAACTTCTTGAGTTGCAGCAAGGGTGTGAAGGACCCTTTGGAAGTTCCAGAGGTTAGGTGTGATTAGCCTCGAGACGCCTCAGCGGTAATGGGCCTCATCTCGTCTGGAGGGGAGAACCTCCTGGATTTTCTCGAGTTGCAGCAGGTGCTCTCGACTTACGACGGGGACCTCAGGGACCCGCTGTGCTGGCCTCAGGGAAGGCCAGGGCCATGCGAGTAGCTCGGGGGCCTCTCAGGATTCCTCTCCCGTCGATGCCGGGTCCTAAGATCTTGTGCGGAGTCAGTGCCGGAACCTGAGGATTCCTCTCCAGTGCTGACATGGATCGTGGGGTACTTCTGGAGTCTTCCCAGGGGAGTCAGTCCTCGTCTCGAGTGGGGGCATGCACGGGCGCTGTCCTCTCCAACTGTAGCAGCAGTGTCACACTTTCCTTCGTGTGGATCAAGGGATCTGTGGCTTTCCCTCGAGGCTTTCCCACGAGGCTTTTCACGAGGCTTTCCCACAGGGTTGTCCCACGTGACACCGTGGTGTGAGTCGATCCTCATCTTGAAGGTCGAGGCAGTGCAGGAGAAACAGGTTGCCCAGGAATGGACTGAGACATCTGGGGGACTCTTGGAATGGTGGCACGACCCTGGAGTTCCTCTCGCCTTTCTTGTGGAGAGCGCCTCCTCTTGAGATGCGACGGTAATGCCGGGAATTCTTTCCAGACCACGCAGTGAAAGGATCCCACCTCTCGAGCTAGGAGCGCAAACGGGGCTCCTCTGGATGTGGGCGGGACTCTCGTGCTTCCTCTCGAGTGGATACGGGAATGTTGGGGAACTTCTTGAGTTGCAGCAAGGGAGTGAAGGACCCTTTTGAAGTTCGAGATGTTAGCTGTAATAAGCCGTGAGACGCCTCAGCGGAAATTGGCCTCATCTCGCCTAGAGGGGAGAACCTCCTGGATTTTCTCGAGTTGCAGCAGGTGCTCTCGACTTACAACGGGGAGCTCAGGGACTCGCTCTGGTGGCCTCAGGAAAGGCCAGTCCCCATGCAAGTTGCTCGGGGGCCTCTCGGGATTCCTCTCCCGTCGATGCCGGGGCCTAAGACCTTGGTGTGGATTCGGGGCCGGGAACTTAGGATTCCTCTCCAGTGCTGACATAGATCTTGGGGTTCTTCTGGGGTCTCCCCAGGGGAGTCAGTCCTCGTCTAGAGTGGGGGCATGCACCTGCGCTTTCCTCCCGAGCTGTAGCAGCCGTGTCACGCTTTACTTCGCGGTGGATCAAGGGATCTGTGGCTTTCCCTCGAGGCTTTCCCACGAGGCTTACCCACAGGGCTGTCCCACGTGCCACCGTGGTGTGAGTCGATCATCGGCTTGAAAGTCGAGGCAGTGCAGGGAAAACATGATTTCCTGGAATGGACTGAGACATCTTTGGGCTCTGGGAATGGTGACACGACCCTGAGATCCTCTCGCCTTTCCGGTGGAGAGCGCCTCCTCTTGAGATGCGACGGGAACGCCGGGAATTCTTTCCAGACCACGCAGGGAAGGATCCCTCCTCTCGAGGTAGGAGGCAGAATCGGGGCTCCTCTGGATGGGGGTGGGACTCTCGTGCTTCCTCTCGAGTGGAGACGGATATGTCGGGAATTTCTTGAGTTGCAGCAAGGGTGTGAAGGACCCGTTGGAAGTTCCAGAGGTTAGGTGTGATTAGGCTCGAGACACCTCCACGGAAATGGGCCTCATCTCGCCTGGAGGGGAGAACCTCCTGGATTTTCTCGAGTTACGGCAGGTGCTCTCGACTTACGACCGGGACCTCAGGGACCCGCTCTGGTGGCCTCAGGAAAGGCCAGGCCCCATGCGAGTTGCTCGGGGCCTCTCGGGATTCCTCTCCTGTCGATGCTGTGGACTAAGACCTTGTGTGGAGTCGGTCCTGAAACCTGAGGATTCCTCTCCAGTGCTGACATGGATCTTGGGATACTTCTGGAGTCTCCCCAGGGGAGTCAGTTCTCGTCTTGAATGGGGGCATGCACGTGTGCTTTCCTCCCGAGCTGTAGGAGGAGTGTCACGCTTCCCTTCTCGTGGATCAAGGGATCTGTGGCTTTCCCTCGAGGCTTTCCCACGAGGCTTTTCAGGAGGCTTTCCCACAGGGCCTGTCCAGCACGTGCACCGTGGTGGTGAGTGGATCATCG